>NC_133330.1:328036344-328063844 GCF_042186555.1 Aquarana catesbeiana | reverse complement strand
AGAGAGAGGAGAGAGAGAGGTGTGTATTAAAAAAATGTAATATATATATATCATACAATTTAAAAATATTTTTTTAAACACACATAGCTCTCTCTCTCTCTCTATATATAGATATATATATATGTTTTCAGTCTACCTCCCCCTTCCCTGTAGCTGATCTCATCCTATTATAGTGAAAGGGACTATCCCTGGCTAATCTGTGCACTTCTTATTAAGCAATTGTGGATTTTATGGGAAATTGCAATTAGGATTAGACAAGGATTTTTCCTAACCCCAAACCGATGTCATATGTATAGCCAAAATAAATAAATAAATAAATAAATGTTGGGTGACAGCAGACGTTTCAGTTGCTTTCTTGCTGCAGTTTGCATCCACTTATAGTTCACGATTTTTTATGTTTGTTTTATTTATTTTTTTATTTTTTGTAACTCGTTCTATGCTATTGATTTCAATTAATTGAGATATACATTTTTTTCGGTCTAGAAAATATTTTAAATCCTACAGTAAATAGAGTAAAATCGGTGGTGGTGGTGGAAGGTTTGTCAGCCCCTGGATGGGGTGAGAGGTGGCCCGTGTGACTGATGCTACAAGAGATTACATGAACACACCGACAATAGCTCCCTAATAGACGTGAAAGTCGCTTTTTCATGCTAAGCAGAGTAATTAATGGTATGAATCAATTAATTTGACTTTTATTGTGTTCACCAAAAGAGCAACAAACGAAATCATTTATGTCAGAGTTGTCACCTTACACAGAAAAAAAAACAGGAGAGAGACTCCTTGAACCGTGACTTGGGTATAGATAAAAAAATAAAAATAATAATATTTACCAAATAATATAAAATGTGTAGCTGTTGCACTAAGCTGTTTTGAGGAATTACTAAAATGAAATGAAATTGACCAATTAGGGACGTTGTAATTATTAAAACAACAACAACACACCATCATTGGTCAATTGTTTTCGAATTGGCAATTTGGTAAAAGATTGGGTTGACAAAACAAATAGCAACACAATACCTAAATGTACAACATATAGGCTTTCTTAAAAAAGAATACAGTACACCAGTGTCAACAGATTTCCTGATTGTGTAAATATTACAATTACTGAGAGATACAATAGAAAATAATAGGATTAGGTAATAAATGCAGCAAACGCAGCAGGGGAGGGGGGCATAAATAGAAGGTGAGCAGGGACACTACAAAGGGGTAAGAGAGGGAAAAGAGAAAGGTGTGAAAAGAGCTCACAGATCATCAGCCCTCACCAATGTCAGCTCGGTAGCACTCCAGTACCGACCCTTCCACCAGGCGGCGCTGTCCCCGGCTTCTGCTGCGTGGGGTTAACGACTTACTAAAGGCCATTGACACTCCGCTGTGGGCTGTTAATAGAGAAGAGGAGAGAGACATTGATCCCTGTGTCAATTATAGATATTTTAATTAATGCAGAGAGGGAAAATAGAGCGGCCACAATCAATGGCACAGGAGATTAGAACATGGAAAAGTCTATTAGGTGAAATGTTACAAGTATGTTATGGAAAATAAAAATAGATAGATAGATAGATAGATAGATAGATAGATAGATAGATAGATAGATAGATAGATAGATAGATAGATAGATAGATAAGAGATAATAGAGAAAGAGAATGGAGATAATAGAGAAAAATAATGGAGATAACAGAGAAAGAGAATGGATGGATAGATAGATAGATAGATAGATAGATAGATAGATAGATAGATAGATAGATAGATAGATAGATAGATAGATAGATAGATAGATAGATAGATAAAGAGAATGGAGATAATAGAGAAAAATAATGGAGATAACAGAGAAAGAGAATGGATAGATAGATAGATAGATAGATAGATAGATAGATAGATAGATAGATAGATAGATAGATAGATAGATAGATAGATAGATAGATAGATATTAAAAAAGAGATAATGAAGGAAGAGAAAATGAGAGAGGGTAGATAGATAGATAGATAGATAGATAGATAGATAGATAGATAGATAGATAGAAGATTTAAAAAAAATAATATGCATATACAAAAAGAAAGATTGGATTATATAAGCTAATAAAGAAAAATATATAAATACTATGAATAAATAGATCAATAGATAGATATAAGGATAGATAAAGAGATAGGGAGATAGATAGATAGATAGATAGATAGATAGATAGATAGATAGATAGATAGATAGATAGATAGATAGATAATATGCTATGAGGGGGAAAAAAGGGTTTGTAGAGAGAAAGAAAAAGAAAAGAAAGAAAAGCAAGAAAGAAAGAAAGAAAGAAAGAAAGAAAGAAAGAAAGAAACCCTGGGAATAACGGGAAGTAATACGATGTAGTGTATATATATATATATATATATATATATATATATATATATATATATATATATATATATATATATATATATATATATATATATATATATGTATATATATATATATATATATATATATATATATATATATATATATATATATATATATATATATATATAAAGATAGATTAGTAGAGATAGATAGATAGATAGATAGATAGATAGATAGATAGATAGATAGATAGATAGATTGTATAAGTAGAGCAGAAGGAAGGTCTCAGAGTGAGAAGGGGAGCTCTGGAAGGAGAGGAGATCTAGAGAGGAGATGGCAGTGACTCTGGATGGATGGATGGATGGGTGGGGGTCATGCAGGTAGATTTCTGGTCGGATCCTTGGACTGGATCCCCGGGGTCGCAGTAGATCGCAGTCGGATCCCCCCTCTGTCATTCAAAGGACGGTCGGTAGCTGAATGTAGGGTTCCGGTGAATATGAATGGCAGGGCTCCGGCCGGTGTGTGGGGAAGCAGCCGGCTCTTTCCATCCCATTTCCTCGCCTTTCTCATGCTAAGTGCCCCATCAGTGTCCTCTCACACTCCGCTCTGCCCTCTATAGCGCCCTTTATCCGGCTCCCTTTGTTATCTTCTAGAATAGTCACCTCACATCCCAGCTGATGGTCCTGTAGAACAACTCCATAACCCCCCCACCCCCAATTCCCATGTAAGGGACACCTAACTGGCACTGAGGTCCCTGTACACTCACAGTGCCCAGCCTGGAAAATGTTGGTGGCTTCTTGACAGCCTCAGATATCAAGTCCAGGGGATGGGGCACTGAATAGGTGACCCCAAAAAATTCAGGTACCAAAACAGGAGAAATAGCCAAAGAACACTGGATGGGTGACCCCAAAACCTCATGTACCAGGCCAGGAGATAAGATCAAAGGGCACTGAATGGGTGACCTCAAAACCTCAGGTACCAAGGCTATGCGATAAGATCAAAGAGCACCTAATAGGTGATCCCTAAAACCTCATGTACCAGGCCAGGAGATAAGATCAAAGGGCACTGAATGGGTAACCCCCACAATCCGTGGTACCAAGGCTTAAGATCTAAGGGCACTGAATTTGACCCCCACAGTCTTGGGTATCAAGGCCAGGTGCTAGGATCTAAGGGCACTGAATAAGTGATCCCTACAGTCCATAGTGCCAAGACTAGGAGATAATGTCTAAGGGCAATTAATGAGTAACCCCCAGTCTCAGGTACCAGGGCCAGGAGATAGGATAAAAGAGCACTGAACAGTTAACCTCCACAACCTCAGGTAGCAATGGCAGTAGATAAGAGCTGAGGGCACCGAATGGGAAAAACCCCACAACCTCAAGTGCCAAGGCCAGGAAAAAGGATCAAAGGGCACTCTATGGGTGACCCATAGCCTCAGGCACCAGAGCCAGAAGATAAGACCTTAGGGCACTGAATGGGTAATCTCCACAACCTCAAGTACCCAGGCCAAGAGATGAGATCTTGGGGAACTGGTATGTGTAAGTGGCAAAATAACTATACATAGCTGTCCTATTCCCCCATCCTAAATGCAAACCAGGGATGCCAATTGGGCTAGTTGGTTAGCTGCTACTGTGGCCCCTTTCCCATCAGCAGATGTAAAACGATTTGTATTCTGCCTCAATCTTCGTTTCTCAGCACCCACTACAAATGCCAGTGATGTGGCCCTCAGAAATACCCAACACAGCAAATAAAATCTCAATGCCACACTCAATATACTGATTGCAGTTCTGACACGTACTAATATTGGTTTGCAATGTTCAATTTTGCTTTTCCAAACCATCAAGGCGCAAAGGCAGACATAGCTAATTGAGTTAGCTGGTGCTCCTGTGCTTGCTGTCACTTGGGGCACTTGGGGGTCCCCTGTAACCCTAAAAAAAAACCCAGCACAGCAAGCTATCACTATACAAATGCCTTGATTATTGCTCTACATGCATCCTGCCTGCTGCCACCCTCTCAAAATTTCCAGCACAGCAAATGGTGTCCTTGTGCTATCAGTGCAGAAGCAAACTGCAAAGTCAGCCAGGTACCTGGAACTTGGGGTCCCCTGTAACCCCACAACCCCCTCCCAGCAAACTAGCTATCACTGCAAATGCCCAGATTACAGGTCTGCAAGCATCTTGCCTGCTGTCACCCTCCTAAATACCCAGCACAGCAGATGGTGTCAGTGTCCCAGCACCCCTATCAGTGCAGAAGCAACCTGCAAAGTTAGACAGGTAGCTGACACCTGGGGGGTCCCTTGTAACCCTACCCCCCCCCCCCCCAAGCACAGCAAGCTAACTACCACTGCAAATGCATGCATCCTCCCACTTTAGGCTTTGCATTGCAATCTGCAAAGAAAACAGATTTTTTTGGAGGGTCAGAGCCAGCTGAATGCATTCTAAAGAATCCTGAGCCACCCCCTCCACATGGCTCATAAGGCTGCAGCAGGATCACCATTAGGCTGGGCAATGCTGTCACAGAGTCCCCCTCTGCCACAGGGAGGCCAGGCTGGGATGCAGCTCTCCTGATGCTTGCAGGCTGTGATGAGAAGTGCTACTGTTGTTTCTTTGTTGACAATTCCATGAAACAACTTGAATTGTGCATGGCTTAGCAGGAGAGCAAAGGAAAGGAAAGGGGGGGGGGGAGAGAGAAAGGGCTGGGGGGTTGGTGACGTCACGCTCTCACGTGACCCACCCGGCTAGTATATCTTTAACTGGAAAGTAATTTATCAGGCAGTCTTTGAAAAGGGGGCTTTAAAAGTGTCTCAGGCTCATCCCTGCTGGACAGTGTGCAATCCTCAGCCAAGCCTCACCAAGCCTCAGGACCTTTACTGAAGCCTCTGATTGCACCCCTTTAATTCTTGGAACCCAGCAACCCCCAAGACCTGCAAGGAGGGGGCAAGCCCTGAGGATTTTGCTGCAAGTTGGGTGTCCCCCCTGAAGATCAAGCAAAGGACCCTCAGGAGCTTTGGTGGGAACCCTTGGGCTCTCCTGCAGCACCCCTTCACCAGCTTCACCCACCCCAGCACCTCCTCCTCCTTGTCAAGCCTGGCCCAGGAGCTGTGATGACCCTTTCTGGCAGCAGCAGTGCCAGTGATATGTCCGGGCAGACGGTGCTGAGCGCTGAAGATGTGGACATTGATGTGGTGGGAGAAGGGGATGAGTCCCTGGACAAGGACAGCGACTGCGACCACCTGGAGGAAGGGGATGAGCTGCTGGTGGGCAAGGAGCTGCCCAGGAGCCCCTCTGACAGTGCCAACGAGGGTGAGGGCAAAGGGGACCTCCAGGAGGCCAGCTCTGCCCTCCAATCCAAGCCCAAGAACAGCCTGGTGAAGCCCCCTTACTCCTACATCGCATTGATCACCATGGCCATCCTGCAAAGCCCCCACAAGAAGCTGACCCTCAGTGGGATCTGTGAGTTCATCAGCAACCGCTTCCCTTACTACAGGGAGAAGTTCCCAGCCTGGCAGAACTCCATCAGGCATAACCTGTCCCTCAATGATTGCTTTGTCAAGATACCTCGAGAGCCTGGCAACCCTGGCAAGGGCAACTACTGGACCCTGGACCCCCAATCTGAAGACATGTTCGACAATGGCAGCTTCCTGAGGAGGAGGAAACGCTTTAAGAGACACCAGCCCGACAATTTGAGGGAGCAGACTGCCCTGATGATGCAGAATTTTGGGGCTTACACCCTGGCCAGCCCCTATGGGCGCCCCTATGGGTTGCACCCTGCTGCCTACGCTCACCATGCGGCTCTGCAGTACCCCTATATCCCCCCTGTAGGGCACATGTTGCCCCCAGCTGTGCCCCTCTTGCCCTCCAGTGAACTCAGCAGGAAAGCCTTCAACTCCCAGCTCAGCCCAAGTTTACAGCTTCAGTTGAACAGTCTGAGCTCTGCTGCCTCTATTATCAAGTCTGAGCCCAGCAGCCGACCCTCATTCAGCATAGAGAACATTATTGGGGTGTCTGCCGCCTCCTCAGTAGCCTCACAGACTTTTTTGAGACCCCCAGTGACTGTCCAGTCTGCCCTGATGGGCCACCAACCCTTATCTTTATCCAGAAGCACGGCCACCATCACCCCCATCCTCAGTGTCCCCACAAACCTCATATCAGGACAGTTCCTACCTACAGCAGTGGCCAAATGGCCAGCTCAATAGTCCAGGACATTAACCCCCCCCCCCCCCCCCATGGACTTTGAACTTGAAAAAAAACCCTGCGACCAGCCACCAATCGCTGCGAACTTTTTAGGTAATCTGTACAAAATTCGGGAATGCTTTCTGTACAGGTAAAAGAAAAAAAAACTAAAAATTTGTACATATTTGTATGGACACATGCAAAAAAATAATTATATTTAACTTTACTTTCTGGGTTTTTATTTTTGTAAGAAAAGGAAATATGTTAGTTTAGAGCACTGAGCTTTCATTTTTGTTGAAGGTTCACCCAAAAAAAAAAAAAAAATGTACAAAAGAAATTTTAACTATTACATTTTCAAGAAAATTTTAAAAAAGTCAATTTATTAAAAAAAATGTTTATATATGAATGAATATATATGTATTCTAAATGGTAATTCATGGTGTTGTACACAAATTTTTTTTTTTGTAAATAAATTTTTAAAAATGGAGCTCTGTGTCTTTAGTGTTTTGTTATTAGCATTTTTTTATTATACATTTTTTTTTCACGGCTGACCATAACAGAACTTAAAAATGGATGGAAGAGATGTGTGTCAGGTCAAGTTTTTTTAATATACTATATTTTTCCAATTTTATGCGCTGTTCTTTTGATGAACTGATCTGCATGTAAAAAAAAAAATGGGTGATGGTGTTTTTTTTTTTATTATTCTAATTATAGTATTGCATCTTAAACACCTAATATATATATAAATATATATCTATATAGATATATATCTATATATATATATATATACACACACTATACACATGCATAATATACACAGATTTCAATACACGAGATTGTGTGTATATGTGCATGTATAAATAAATTATATATAATCTATATATAGATATATACATAGAGATATATATATCTATATATAGCTATATTACATTACATTTAGAAAGTGTCTACTTCGTTTTGTTCTATCTATCTATCTATCTATCTATCTATCTATCTATCTATCTATCTATCTATCTATCTATCTATCTATCTATCTATCTATCTATCTACATATATATGTTTATATAAAATGAGATTTAAATATATATATATATATATATATATATATATATATATATATATATATATATATATATGTGTGTGTGTGTGTGTGTGTGCGTGTAATAAATGCGCATACAAGGAAGTACATATGCACACATAACGATTCAAAAGACAATTTAAATATATTCTAAACTTCTTTGCAGATATATCTCGTTATAAATTACTAGTGAAAGCTAACTGAACATAATACGTTGTGCCTGTATATGATATCATCATTACGTTATATTATGTTGGGAATTTATACGTGTTGTATGCCAAGTTTTGCAAAGTTAAACATTTCCTCTTTGCTAAACCCTTTTATATATATATATATATATATATATATATATATATATATATATATATATATATATATATATATATATATATATATATATATTAAACTACTACTCGCTCTTGTTTTTTTAATTTAGAAGAAAATTAAAATCTAGACTTACTAGGTATTACTAGGGGAGCGCTTAAAAAATATAATCATTGTGCATAAATAAAATAACTTAATGGAATTAAAAGTACCTAATGGAATTTTATATATATATATATATATATATATATATATATATATATATATATATATATATATATATGTAATAGATAAGAGGAAAACATAGAGATGATATTTAAATAAAAGCAAATGAAATATTTGGAGGATGTGATTTAGTAATGCAGCGTTTGCATTTTTTTCCGTGCGATATTTAGAAGTTGCGTCACTTTTTAGTCTCAGGCTAATCTGATGCCCCTACTGAGTAAACATTTATGCGGCTGTCTAAATAGAGGGGAATAAAACAAGCTGGCTGAGGATAGCATTGCCTGAAGTTTATAAATAAGGAGCCGCTAATAATGTGACACTAGGAGAAAGTCACCTGGTTTTACAGGGGATTATGTATCCTCATGTCCATGGGGAGAGGGGTGGGGGCTGGGGCCCCGGGCCCCCCCTTAGCGGATGGGCTGAAGCCCAGTTATAAAAGTAGCAAGTTGTTTCACAGTTGTGTCTGCCTAATCGGTTCCTGCACAAACAGCAAATGGTCCCTGGGTTTGTACAACTAAATATAGGCGATCCCCCTGGGAAAAGGGAAAGGACTGAACATCTTGGATTCACTTTTAGGCTCAAGAAGCTGCTGATCCAATGCTTCTAAATGACATCGGATAACAGGGCTTCATTCCAGGGCTGATCCTTTGTTACTTATAAAATTACTCCTTCATAGCTCAGTGCATAACTGCAATACCGCTGCCTGACCCAGGCCTGGAGAGGGAGAGAGGGGAAGATACAAGATAGAGAAAGAGACATACCAGAGAGAGAAAGAAAAGAAAGAAAGAAAGAAAGAAAGAAAGAAAGAAAGAAAGAAAGAAAGAAAGAAAGAAAGAAAGAAAGAAAGAAAGAAAGAAAGAAAGAAAGAAAGAAAAAGAATAGAATAACTAGGACATCACAAAGGGATTTAGCTGCATATACTTCTTATTACACAATAGGAACAATAAACACAAAATATATAGTATTAGTGACAATGGGAGGGCTTTTCTACAATTAAAATGTGCATTTCTCTTTGATCTCTCTTTCTTTTTTCTTCCTCCTATCTTCACCCTTTTCCTATTTCCTTTTTTCCCTGCTATCTTCACTCTTTTCTTATTTCTCTTTTCCCCTCTTATCTTTCTTTCTTTCTTTCTTTCTTTCTTTCTTTCTTTCTTTCTTTCTTTCTTTCTTTCTTTCTTTCTTTCTTTCTTTCTTTCTTTCTTTCTTTCCTTCCTTCCTTCCTTCCTTCCTTCCTTCCTTCCTTCCTTCCTTCCTTCCTTCCTTCCTTCCTTCCTTCCTTCCCTCCCTCTTTCCTTCTTTCTTTCTTTCTTTCTTTCTTTCTTTCTTTCTTTCTTTCTTTCTTTCTTTCTTTCTTTCTTTCTTTCTTTCTTTCTTTCTTTCTTTCTTTCTTTCCCTCCTTCTGTCCTTCACTATTTCCTTCCTTCTTTTTCTTTCTCTCTACACCCCTTGTTCTACTTGTAACATTCCATCCTTCTCAAAACAACCATTAAAATAATACGAATTATTACATTTGTAATATTGTTGCTATATAATAATGATTACATCTATTTCTAATACTGACATCTATTTTATGATACGCTCTTTTAAACAAAGATATTTCAAACTGTTATTATTAATATTATTATTTTAACTGTATTATTATAGTATTATCGTTGCTATTATTACATACTAATACACATTATTTTATCATTTTCCTGGCTTTTACTGTTTAGAAACGTGTTAAAAAATAATTTACTATAATATAATTGTTGTTATTATTACATAGTAATCATTAATGATTACTGACATTGCTATTTGCCTTTTCAATTCAGCCAAAAGCATTATATATTTTCGTCTTTCTTTTCATTAGCTACCTGTACATGCAGTTATTAGTTCTATATTTTAGATATTACAAATACGGGTTGTTTTACTGTATGTACTGCTCTAGTTTTACACAGGGACAACGATTCCGAACTGATTTTTGTTTTCTTTTTTGACTACAGTATTTATATTGTTAATAACACATCGTTCAGAGGCTTGTGTTTATTAACTCAATGTAATTATTTAATAGAAATAAATGTTATTATATTTTTTTATCCAATGTTATGACACATTTTATATGATTAATTTGATTTTAATACAGTACAGTATTTGGGAAACTAATGTCACGAAATTGTGTGTGTGTGTGTATATATATATCTATATATCTATATATATCTATATCTATATATAGATATAGATATATCTATATCTATATATCTATATCTATATATACACACACACACACACAATTTCGTGACATTAGTTTCCCAAACTGTATATAGATATACAGATATAATTACATATATATATATATATATATATATATATATATATATATATATATATATATATATATATATATATATATATATATGGATTTATATTTAGATGTATATATATCCAGATAGATAGATAGATAGATAGATATTATTGCCGTTTACACATGTTTACCAATTAATTGAATTGGAGGACCATTATTTCTTATTATTCAGACGTTTGTGTTTTCTATCACTTATATTTTTTACATAACGTTTTGGCTAGTTGTATTAGCCTGAATCCAGCCAATTAACTTTTCATTTACCAAAAGAAGCAGGTCAATGAATTAATTTAGTACTAAAGAATGATGAGTATAATTAGTAGAAGACAGCTAAAGCCCACCATGGGGCAGGAGCAATGACGGTGACAAGAGTTTGGACAGCTGTGTCTTTTTTTTTTTTTTTTTTTGCTTTTCAAGGGTCAACAAAGAGAATCTCAGGTACCTTTAGCTCTGCCACCCAACTGCTGCAGTACCGGCAAGGGACTCTAGGTGGCGGTGTGACTGCGCTGTGACACTAGGGTCTTAGCATCTCCCCCCATTACTTTTGTCTTCATTATTAAATAACAATTTACTTGTCAACATAATAACTATCCACACCTATTCGGCATTGCATTATGTTTTTAGATCTTTCCAATAGATTGCATCGATTTTGCATGTAGCTTTCTGCAGAAAGAGAAAAAAAAGAAGGAAAAAAAAAAAAAAAGACAGGGAAGGCTCTTGAAATGTCATTTTAGTAATTAGGTGGTGCCCTTAATCCCATGCCTGGTGTACTGTGTACAAGGGGTTTGTTATTTGGGAGCTGATGATAGATCTTAAAGGTTGAACATATGTTGTCAGATTTGAGAAGGCTGTAATGGTTTGCTGATGTAGGACAAGAAGCAACTCATTTTTCTGTAGATGGAAGAACATTGTTCAATGGTCAGCATGGCTGTGAAGCCAACATGATGAGTCCTTGAAGGAAAGTTCACCCAGACCTGCAATGTTAGCATTTTCTGGAGATTTTAGAGCGTTAAAGCAACTGATTTATTTTATAGAATAACATGTTGGCCCTTTATAATTACCAATAACATAGGTGTGCACAGCCTATTGCATTAGGGTGTGCAACCCAAAGCTCAAACACATATGCGTGTGTGTGCATATATATATATACTGACTGTATCAGTAGAGCAGTGGATGGTGTCATAAGGGCAGAGATTGGTGTGAGTAGAGCAGTGGACAGTGTCAGGAATTTTCATTATTTTTTACAATTTTATTTTTTTTTAATTATTTTTTTACAATTTTTTTTGCAGAAAAAAGGAGATTTTTTTTTATTTGGTGAAATATCAAGGGGAATATGCACCACATGGGATGATTAGGGTGTGCCCAGGCACAACTGGCACACCCTGTGCACACACCTTTGACCAGTAACAAATATAATTAAAGTAAATACATTATTATTATTATACAGGATTTATATAGCGCCAACAGTTTGCGCAGCACTTTACTACATGAGGGCAGACAGTACACTTACAATACAAATCAATACAGGAGGGATCAGAGGGCCCTGATCGTTAGAGCTTACAATCTAGAAATACATTTAAAAAAAAACACAATTTAAATTTTTTTTTATTTTTTAAATTATTTTTTAATAATTTTTTTAGCAGAAAAGGGAAAAAAATGTTTTTATTTTTTAAATTTGGTGAAATATCAGGTGGAATATGCGCCACATGGAGTGATTAGGGTGGGCCCAGGCACCCTGTGCACACACCTATGACCAGTAATAAATACAATTAAAATAAAATATTTTTTCAGGGAATGCATTTGTGATCTGGGCTCCCAGGCCTGCACACCGGCTGTGACGTTTCATTACAAGGGGTTCCCATTCTCCCTGTAGATTTTTTTTGCTGTTGTTGTTATTTTGTTTATATGTTATAAAGACTTATTAGTGAGCCTGATGTACTAAAAGGAAATGCTTAGGAACATGGAAAAATCGCTTGTTTTGCAGTTTTTTTTTTTAATTTGTTGAAATACCAGGGGAAATATGCGCCCCATGGGGTGATTAGGGTGTGCCCAGGCACAACTGGCACACCCTGTGCACACACGTATGACCATTAATAAATACGATTAAAATAAATACATACAAAAAAATATGATTAAAACAAGTTTATTTTATTTTATTTATTTTTTAATTATATTTTTAAATTTTTTTTTAGCAGAAAAAGGGGAAAAAAATCTTATTTTTTTTAATCTAGTGATATATCAGGGGGAATATGCGCTACTTGGAGTGATTAGGGTGTGCCCAGGCACTACTGGCACACACTGTGCACACACTTATGACAAGTAATAAATACAATTAAAATAAATACATAAAAAAAAAATTACGATTAAAACAAGTTTTTGTTTTTTTTTAATTTATTTTTTAATGATATTTTTTAGCAGAAAAGGGAAAAACAAGTTTTTATTTTTTTAAATTTGGTGAAATATCAGGTGGAATATGCGCCACATGGAGTGATTAGGGTGGGCCCAGGCACCCTGTGCACACACCTATGACCAGTAATAAACACAATTAAGATAAAATATTTTTTCAGGGACTGGATTTGTGATCTGGACTCCCAGGCCTGCACACCGGCTGTGACGTTTCATTACAAGGGGTTCCCATTCTCCCTGTAGATTTTTTTTGTTGTTATTTTGCTTATATGTTATAAAGACTTATTAGTGAGCCTGATGTGCTAAAAGGAAATGCTTAGGAACATGTAAAAATTGCTTGTTTTGCAGTTTTTCTTTTTTTATTTGGTGAAATATCATTGGGGATATGCGCCACATGGGGTGATTAGGGTGTGTCCAGGCACGACTGGCACACCCTGTGCACACACCTATGACCAGTAATAAATACAATTAAAATAAATACATTTTTAAAAAAACGATTAAAACAAGGTTTTTTATTTATTTTTTAATTATATATATATTTTTTTTTTAATTTTAGCGGAAATTAAATTTTTTTTTTTTTTAAATTTGGTGAAATATCCGGGGGAATATGCGCCATATGGAGTGATTAGGGTGTGCCCAGGCACACTGTGCACACACCCATGACCAGTAATAAATACAATTAAAATAAAATATTTTTTAGGGACTGCATTTGTGATCTGGGCTCCCAGGCCTGCACACCGGCTGTGACGTTTCATTACAAGGGGTTCCCATTCTCCCTGTAGATTTTTTTTTCTTTGTTATCTTGTTTAAATGTTATAAAGACTTATTAGTGAGCCTGATGTTCTAAAAGGAAATGCTTAGGAACATGGAAAAATCGCTTGTTTTGCAGTTTTCCTTTTTTTATTTGGTAAAATATAAGGGGGAATATGCGCCACATGGGGTGATTAGGGTGTGCCCAGGCACAACTGGCACACCCTGTGCACACACCTATGACCAGTAATAAATACAATTAAAATAAAATATTTTTCAGGGACTTCAGTTGTGATCTGGGGCTCCCAGGCCTGCACATCGGCTGTGACGTTTCGTTACAAGGGGTTCCCGTTCTCCCTGTTGTTTTTTTCTTTTTTATTTCTTTATTGTTATCTTGTTTATATGTTATAAAGACTTATTAGTGAGCCTGATGTACTAAAAGGAAATGCTTAGGAAGATGGAAAAAATCGCTTGTTTTGCAGGTTTTAATGAGCACGCTGACTTGTTTGGTGCAGTGGTAGCCAATCAGCTTCTAACTTCAGCTTGTTCAATTAAGCTTTGGCAATAAAACCTGGAAGCTGATTGGTTTCTATGCGCAGCTGCACCAGATTTTGCACTCTCCAGTTTTAGTAAATCAACCTCAGTGTTATCTGCTAGCAGTCAGTACAAGCAGAGAGAACACAGGATGTTTTCAACTCAGAAGATTTCTGGCAGGATCAACAGGTATTTTTTTTTTGCACTTATGGAATGGATATAACGAAACGCTTTGTATGGTATAGCTAGTAAAGCAATAGTGAACAAATAGGAGATCTTCATTGTCATGGCTTACATACACTCTGGGGGTTATTTTTGGAAGGCAAATCCACTTTGCACTACAAGTGCAAACTATAAGTGCAAAGTGCACTTGAAATTGCACTGAAAGTGCACTTGGAAGTGCAGTCGCTCTAAATCTAAGGGGCATATCTGAAATGAGTGGAAGCTCTGCTGATTTTTATTATCCAATCATGTGCAAGCTAAAATGCTGTTTTTTTATTTTCCTTGCATGTCCCCCTCGGATCTATAGTGACTGCACTTCCAAGTGCACCTTCAGTGAAATTTCAAGTGCACTTTGCACTTGTAGTGCAAAGTGGATTTGCCTTTCGTAAATAACCCCCCACATCCGGTAAGGTACCTTTGCGCTCAATATACATACGGGGGGTTGATTTACTAAAGGCAAATAGACTGTGCACTTTGCAAAGTGTAAGTTGCAATCTGCAAGTGCAGTTGCTTCAGAGCTTAGTAAATGAGGGTAAGGCTTCACTTTACAAAGAATACCCAATCATGTGCCAGGAAAATAAAACGAAAAGCTGCATTTTTGCTTGCACATGATTGGATGATAGAAGTCAGCAGAGCTTCTGCTCATTTACTAAGCCCTGAAGTAACTGCTCTTGCCGAGTACAACTGCACTTTGCAAAGTGCATTGTCTATTTGTCTTTAGTAAATCAACCCCACAGTACATTGTAGTTCCTGTGTGCAGCAGAGTGCATGTCACATCCAAATAGGGCCGTTTTGTTGCTTTAGGAAATGTGTGTGTTATTATTTAAAAGGAAAAAAAATGCCAAAAAATACACAAAAAAATACAACATTACAAACACCAGAACTGATCACTATGTAAGAAAGGAGCATGCACCAAACAAAGGAATGGCTCCCGAAAAATCTCTATACCCTCTGCTGTTCTGGAAATAAGGTAGTATAAGCAAAGATGGGTCAATGTGGGACAGAAGGGGGCATGTGCCCCAGGGTGAAATTTTTTTATCTAGAGGGGAGGGGGAGGGGGCACACTGGGAGGGCACCCACTGAGAATACACCCCTTCTCAGTGTGGGTACCTCATTCGCTGACACGGCTTCCCAGCCTCCCACTATACTGTGGCACCATCAACACAGGGATATTTTTTCCACCCAGTGACACCACCAATGTAGGGACATTTTTTTCTTCTAGTGACACCGCCAATGTAGGGATGTTTTGTCCTTTTAGTGACACCAACAATGCAGGGACACTTTTTCCAACCAGTGACACCAACAATGCAGAGGCATTTATTTCTTCCAGTGACACCACCAATGTAGGGATGTTTTGTCCTTCCAGTGACACCACCAATGCAGAGACATTTTTTTCAATCCAAACACATCCCCAATGTAGGGACATTTTGCCCCTCCAGTGACACCACAAACGCAGGGACAATTTTTCCATCCAGTGACACCATCAACAAAGGGATTTTTTTTTCTTTTGCTTCCAGTGACACCACCATAATAGGGTCACTTCTTTATTCAAACAAATGGCAGCCACCCCAACCTATAACTGGCCTTTGCAGCAAAGAGCACATAGAAGGGTGATGCATATCAAAAAATAAACAAACAAAAATTCCCAGCTCACTTACCAGCCAGCCAGCTAGCTTACCAGGGACACACTGGATACCTTTGATGCCATGGTGCTATGTGATGGGTGTCCAGTGCATCCCTATACCTTTAATAGCGGAGCACATACTGTCCCTCAAAAGAATATGAGACTAACAGTGGTGAAGGAAGAAGTGTCAAAAAAACAAACAAAAATTCCCAGCTCACTTACCAGCCAGTCTGCAACAAACCGAATTGTCCTGTCTAACAGTTCACATTCAAAACAGGGGTTTCGTTTGCACACGTTTGCAAATACATGCGTTGGCTGCAGCGGCCACTTCACGGCACCCCATTATAATCTGCATATCTATAAATTGAATTGCCTCTCAAGTTGGAGCCCATATGTAATAATGGATAGAGTAAGGGCAGCAGCGGCAGCCCGTAATGCAGGGTGCAGGGGCGCCGCCCCCCATCCATGCATCCGGCCCCCTAATCTACATGCAGGGCGCAGGACGCCTGGATTCCAATGGGGTTTTTTCTTTTTTGAAGCACGTGATTAGAGCCAGAGGCTCTAATAGGCTTCAAAAAAGGGTGGGCTCAGGACACAGAGCACTGCGCCCCCGAGCCCACTCAGTTGTGTGACAATAGCAAATTAATATTCACTATTGTCTTCCTGATTCTCCTCCCAGCCAATCAGGTAGTGGGTCCTGAGACCCGTCACCCGATGGGCGGAGAGGAGAAACGATTCTATTGGCCGCCTAGGAGGAGGAGAGAGGAGAAGGGAGGAGACACACGGCCGTGCCTACGACCTAGATGGGGTAAGTGCAGGGCTGGAGACTGACCTACCGACCATCTGGGGGGGGTGACCCAACCCATTGGGGGGGTGTGTCTGTGGGTGCATTAATTGCCCCACCCCCCCCCCCCCAAAAAAAAAATATACCACCAGCCACCACTGATGGGCAGGTATGCCTGGAGGGAGCCCACCCCTCCTTAAACATATCAGTTCCGATGCACCACAAACATGAGCGCATGCCACAACCAGTACGTATGTTTCGGCTAAGTGCTGTAGGCGGCGCTATTAGCCCCTCCTCCTACTCCACCGGAGGGATGAGTCCTTTTAGCATCTTTACCATGGGCACTGATGACCTTGTCCTGGCACTGAGCGTGAGTACGGTTACTTTCTATTACAACGTGCATTTGCAACCAACAACGTAGGGAATTGTGAGCAAAAGCGCATGGGGGGAGGGGCTAAATTGTGCATGCATGTGCGCATGACTGTGATACTTCCTCAAAGCATGCTCTATAGTTACATGGTTAGTCTGGTTGAAAAAAGACACAAGTCCATCTAGTTCAACCAATAAAAAAAAATTAAAAAAATCATGGCTCCCTTAAGAATTGCTTTCTAAAGCCTCATACACACGATCGGACTTTCCGACGGGAAATGTTCGATGTCAGCCTGTTGGTGGTAAATCCGACCGTGTGTACGCTCCATCAGACAATTGTTGTTGGACTTTCCGCCAACAAATGTTGGCTAGCAGGTTCTCAAATTTTCCGCGTCTGTTGTCAGATTTTCCGAGCGTGTGCACACAAGTCCGTCGGACAAAAGTCCAAAGTACAAACACGCATGCTCGGAAGCAAGGAGGAGCCGGAAGCGGTCGGTCTTGTAAACTAGCGTTCGTAATGGAGAATTAACATTCGTGACGTGACAAATTATGAAATCTCGAAATGCAGCGCAAAATTCTCTTCTTCTTTAATGGGATAATAATGAAGGTGCTTTTCTGGTGATACTGATGGAGTTTTTGCAAACGAATTTTCAAAGGCTTTTTTTTTTTTAGTGATATCAAGAATAATATTATTATGCTTTTTTTTTTTTTTATTTGGGCAATTTACCACATCACCATTATCACGTAGTTTTTAAGATGAAAGATACAACTATGTTGGTGTCCCTTGTCAATTTTACATTGTATTTTATAAAATGTAACTGCCGACTCCCAAACTGTCATTTGAAGTAAAACACATAGCCAAGTATTATTCTACATATTTTTTTATTGTGCATTAAAAAAAGAAAACAAATAAAATTAGACATGATATCTGCCAATAGAACTTAACCAAAAAGTGCATTCTATGCATCCGAAAATATAGAAAATACACCAAATCAAATCATTATTATTCAACCAAAAAAATAATGTGAAAGCAATAACTCCAAGGCCAATAATAAATAACACGTTATCTTCTCCGATTCCACAACATGGCTGGTTGACAAAAGGCCGTTCAGAAACAAACTGAAAAGTGCAAAATGAAAAGCGCTAAATGAAAAACGTGAAAAGAAAAGCGCAAATCAACACTCACCAAACTTCTACTAACATGAAATTAGCAGAAGGAGCCCAAAGGGTGGCGCTAAGGAGCTGAAAAACCACACAGTACGTCACTACGTTCATAATTGTTGGCCAACATTTGTTTGGCCGTGTGTATGCAAGACAGGTTTGGGCCAACGCCCTTCGGACAAAATTCCACCGTTTTGTTGGCCAACAATCCGATCGCGTGCACGTGGCGTAACAGTGACCTTAAAGCCCTACATTGTGATCACCATGATGAAAGATGGCCGCACTAAGGAAAATTACGCTTAACCCCTTCACGCCGACTGTACGCATATTTAGTACCATTTTTTAGACCGTGCGGTTTGCTCTTTAGTGATAACAACCGATATGGCTAAAAGCTGCTCGGCTGTTATTCTAAAGGAGCGGGAGGGGTCACGATGTCACTTTTCTGGTTTACTCGGCTGCCAACAGCGCCAATTTAAAAAAAAAAAAATGACCGTGTTCAGAATCGTCGTTATTGGTGATCTGAATACTTTGAAGTGCAAAGGAGGGATTTGGGGTCCTTTAAACCCCTGATCCCTCCATAAAGAGGACCTGTCACTGCCTATTACTGTCACAAGGGAGGTTTACATTCCTTGTGACAGCAATAAAAGTGATCAGATTTTTTTTTTTTTAAAGTGACAATGCAGAAAAAAAATAAAATAAAATAAATAAGAAAATTAAATACATTTTAACGTGCCCCCATCCCCACATGCTCGCCCAGCAAAGAAAACACATACGTAAGTCGCACCCGCACATGTATACAGTGTTCAAATCACACATGTGAGGTATCGCCGCGATCGTCAGAGTGAGAGCAATAATTCTAGCACCAGAACTCCTCTGTAACTCTAACCTAGTAACCGATACATTTTTTTTAAAGCCTCACCTATGGAGGTTTTTAGGTACCGTAGTTTGTCACCATTCCACGAGTGTGCGCAATTTCAAAGAATGGCATGTTAGGCATCTATTCACTTGGCGTTACATCATCTTTCACATTATACAAAAATATTGGGCTGACTTTACTGTTTAGTTTTTTTTTAATTTATAAAAGTGTCTTTTTCCCCCCCAAAAAAATCAGTTTATATATATAATGTTTGAGAGTTCTAAGTAATTTTCTAGCAAAAAATATGGATTTTCACTTGTAAGCAACAAATGCCTGAAAGGCTTAGGCGTGAAAAGGTTAATCCAGGTATCCTTGTGAATGCATTTATGTGATGCTGAACGCATATATTCTTTAGTAAATCAGCCCAATGAGGCAATGATTCCAGACAAGCATGCAGCCAGTAATCTAAAGAACCATGCACACTTGTACATTGTAGCAAAGCGCATGTTAGCATGAATTTCCACAAAGGACAGAAATGCATCTGCTCTGTGCAGTGTACTGCGAAGTCATTGCTTGTGAATGGCATCCCAACATTGTACAGCACACAACGCATTGCGGTGCACCCCAGGCATGGCACATGCTTCATTGTTAATAAAGTCATGTGCATTTTTTAATAGATTATGGTACATTGGCAGCCAATTCATAATGCATTAACATTAACGCAATGGAGCACTTAAGTGTAAATAGGCCCTCAGGGATCTGATCTCTCGTACTACATGCCTTGGATCAGTTTGGTGACCACACCTCCCAACTTTTTGAGATGGGAATGAGGGACATCTCTCAGCAAAGTTTACAGGCATAGGATACATCCCCTGCCACGCCCCCTTAAAGGAGAATTGTACAAAAAAAACAACATTGGTTAAACCCACAAGTGCTTTTTTTTACCACTATTATTCCTTTATATCGGCTTTTGGAATTTACAATTGCAGCAATTTAGAAATCGGATGAAAGGTTTAGTGCTGGAAAACACTTTTTGATAGATGAAAAGTGCATTTTATATACAACTATATAGATCAGATCAAAATGAGGGACAAATGAGGAGGAAAGAGGGACAGAGGGACATTGCTCCAAATCAGGGACAGTCCCTCGAAATCAGGGACAGTTGGGAGCTGGTGACTCTCTAAGTAGCCAGTCCAGGATCAGCATGGCAGTTGTAGGAATTCAGCATTGAAAACAAAGCATACGGCATTGAAAAAAATGTTTTTACATTGCATAAACACTGATGGACCCCTTAAATTTTATTATTATTGTACATGATTGTAAACATGTTATTACCAGTTTTTGCTACTATAGATCTTGGCGCCTAGTTACGGGTGCATCTTCATGTATGTGCAATTCTATGTTGGTTAAATATGTTTCTATGCAATATTAAACAATTTTTACCTTCCACCATTTTGTTCTTTTTGTCACCACGAGCTTCATATAAAGTCCCACCTCTTTTGTTACACTTTGCTGCCCCGGCCGCTTTAGTGTATGTTTCGCCATAGTTGACAGCAGGGGCGTAACTAGAAATAGCAGGGCCCCATAGCAAAATGTTGTATGGGGCCCCCCCCTGCAAACAGCCCCCCCCTCCCACAGCTGCCCTAGTGTCAATGCAGCGTGACCTGTGCCACATACAGCGTGACCTGTGCCCAATACAGCGTGACCTGTGCCCCATACAGAGTGACCTGTGCCCAATACAGCCTGGTCTGCCTGTGCCCCATACAGCCCCACCTATACAGAAGAAGAGGCAAGCCACCCAGATCAGCAGAGAGCGGGATTGCCCGCTGTAATAGCTTTCATTTGAATTTCCTGTCTTCCCGGGGCTCATCGTCACATAGCCCCACCTCTTGGCCCGACGCCTTTGATGACATCACATGTCCCGCATTGGATCGGCGTTCTGTCTATCAAAGGCACCGGGCCAAGAGGTGGAGCTATGTGACGTGAGCCCCGGGAACACTGGAAGTTCTAATGAAAGCTCTTACATCGGGCAATTCAGCTCTCTGCTGAGACGGACAGCTCGCCTCTTCCTCTCCTCCCTCCTCCCCTGGCTGGGAGACTGTGCCGGCGGTGCTCTTATCCTCACTGGGCCCCACTCAGCTGCGGGCCCCATAGCGCCCACATGGGTCGCTATGGTGGTAGTTACGCCCCTGGTTGACAGGGATGGAGGCACATGGCTTTACCCAGCCATAATAGCCTCATTTAAAGTCACAATTTCCCAATTCCCCCCTCTTCATTTATATGCATTGAAAATCAGTCTGTATATGCAGTAAAGCATGCTTGTTATACTCGCTGTGGAACCTAAGAGGGTTAATCAATGCCGCCCCCCAATGCACCTGGCCCCCATGCAGGACGCCGAACACATGGATTTCAATGGGTTTTTTTTGGTTTTTTTTAAGCACATGATTAGAGCCCGAGGCTCTAATTGGCTTAAAAAAGGGTGGGCTTAGGGCGCAGAGCACTGCACCCCAAGCCCACCCAGTTGTGTGAGAATAGTGAACTAATATTCGCTACTGTCTTCCTGATTCTCCTCCCGGCCAATCAGGAAGCAGGTCCGGAGACCGAATCATGTCTCAGGACACACTTCCTGTTTGGCCGGGAGGTAGGGTTGCCACCTCATCCCTTTAAACCCGAACACATAATAATTACACGGGTTCTGTGGCTGATTAAGGTGGTAATTAAACTCACTTGGTGCCTTATCTGCATTTAATTAGCCACAGAACCTGTGTAATTCATATGTGTTCGGGTTTAAAGGGATGAGGTGGCAACTCTACCGGGAGGAGAATGTCCCTCTGTGTGCTGCATCATTCACGGACTCATCCCACCAGGCAGATGTTGTCTTTAAAGTCCAGCTTGGAGAAGTGGCCAGTGCGGCCCCCCCACCCGGCTCTTCCTTCCCCCTGCCTCCTGAGGTAAGGCATCTGATTGCTGTATTCACATCCGTCTCCCGGATAGGATACATCAGGGTCCCCATCAGAGCCCCCCTACATCAGGGTTCCCATAAGAGTCCCTTCTTACATCGATGTCTCCAAGAGACTCCCTCTTACATCAGGGTCCCTATCAGAGCCCCCCTTACATCAGTGTCCCCATCAGAGTCCCGTCTTACATCAGGGTCCCCAAAATCCCCCCTTACATCAGGGTCCCTGTCAGAGTCCCCTCTTACATTAGAGTTCCCTCTTACATCAGGGTCCCCATCAGTGTCCCCCCTTACATCAGTCTCCAGTAGAGTACCCGCTTACATCAGTCTCCATAAGAGTCCCTCCTTACATCAGGGTCCCCATAAGATTCTCCTCTTACATCAGGGTCCCCATAAGATTCTCCTCTTACATCAGGGTCCCCATAAGATTCTCTTCTTACATCAGGGTCCCCATAAGATTCTCCTCTTACATCAGGGTCCCCATTAGAGTCCCTTCTTACATCAGGGTCGCCAAAATCCCCCCTTACATCAGGGTCCCCGTCAGAGTCCCCTCTTACATTAGAGTTCCCTCTTACATCAGGGTCCCCATCAGTGTCCCCCCTTACATCAGTCTCCATTAGAGTACCCGCTTACATCAGTCTCCATTAGAGTTCCCCCTTACATCAGTCTTCATAAGAGTTCCCCCTTACATCAGTCTCCATAAGAGTTCCCCCTTACATCAGGGTCCCCATCAGATTCTTCTCTTACATCAGGGTCCCCATTAGAGTCCCTTCTTACATCAGGGTCGCCAAAACCCCCCTTACATCAGGGTCCCCATCAGAGCCCCCCTACATCAGGGTTCCCATAAGAGTCCTTTCTTACATCAATGTCTCCAAGAGACTCCCTCTTACATCAGGGTCCCTATCAGAGCCCCCCTTACATCAGTGTCCCCATCAGAGTCCCTTCTTACATCAGGGTCCCCAAAATCCCACCTTACATCAGGGTCCCATCAGAGTCCCTTCTTACATCAAAGTTTCCTCTTACATCAAGGTCCCCATCAGTGTCCCCCCTTATATCAGTCACCATAAAAGTTCCCCCTTACATCAGGGTCCCCATCAGATTCTCCTCTTACATCAGAGTCCCCATTAGAGCCTGCCCTTATATCAGGGTCCATATCCCATTCCCCCCCTTACATCAGAAGCGGAGACCATAGTCAGCCTGTGCTGACCTTAATTCTCAGTTACCCATTAAGTATATTCCACTGACCCTAGCTGCGGACTGGCTAAAATCTTGTAGTGGGTCCAAAGTGGCCCATGTTCCATAGTTTGAAGACCCCTGGATCAGATCATTGAACAGAATGAGACTTTTCAGGTCACTTTCCACCTTAGTAAATCCGGCCTAGGATCGCTGTCCTTCCCCTCACTTTAGTGCACGTCACACTTTACTTTTGCTTCACTCATGTGGCCCGTGAAGGAGGGGAACGGTGGTAACAGGAGGGTAATTCCTCAGAGCTTTTTAGTGATATTGTTGCTCACAAGTTGTCACCAGCAACAGGAACCTGAGTGTGACATGTCCCTAAATCAGGCTGTCAGTGTCTGGATTAAAGCGACATGGAAAGACTGAATCCACCCTTCACCATGCTCAGTATCTGTCTGCAAACACCCCCCCCCCCCCCCCCAACACCAACTACATTCAGATTTCTGCTACAGAGCCAGGGATTAAAAGCTGAACTTCAGGCATCTTGATATACTGTATGTACCGGCATTCAAACTGATGATCTAGACACCTCTACCAGACAGTATAGCCAGGTCGATAATCTAACTTTTCTACACTGCAGTTAAGCAACAAAAAACACGACCAACAGCCAGTCCCTGCACAAAAAGGAGTAGAAGCACACTAATGAGGTCATACCTCTGCTCTGCCCTCCCTTGTAAGCAAGTTCAGGAGGGAGACTGACAGCACGAGGGCAAAGCAATTGGGCCTGAATTGCAATTATATGTGAAAATACATTTAAAGTAGAGCTGCACGATTTTGGCTAAAATGAGAATCACATTTTTTTTTTTTGCTTAGAATAAAGATCACGATTCTCGCGGTGTAACATCTTTCACATTATACAAAAAAAATGGGCTAACTTTAATGTTTTTTTTTTTTTAATTCATTAAAGTGTATTTTTTTTTTTGAAATTGCATTTGAAAGACCTCTGCGCAAATACGGTGTGGCATAAAATATTGCAACAACCACCATTTTATTCTATAGGTTCTCTGCTAAAAAAAAAAAAATGCTGAACTTGGGTGTTCCAAGTAATTTTCTAGCAGAAAATAATGATTTTTACTTGTAACCAACAAATGTCAGAAAAGATTTGGTCTTTAAATGGTTAAACTTCCTTCATTAAGGCCCCTTTCACACTGGAGCGGTTTTCAGGCGGTATTGCGCTAAAAATACCGCCTGAAAACCGCCCCTAAACAGCCTCCGCTGTTTGTTCAGTGTGAAAGCCCGAGGGCTTTCACACTGAAGCGGTGCGCTCGCAGGACGGTAAAAAAAGTCCTGCGAGCCGCTTCTTTGGAGTGGGGAAGGAGCGGTGTATTCACCACTCCTAAACCGCTCCTTCCCATTGAAATCAATGGGACAGCGCGGCTATACCGCGGCAATAGCTGCGCTGTACGAGCGGATTTAACCCTTTTTCGGCTGCCAGCGGGGGTTAAAACCGAACCGCCAGCGGCCGAAAACCGCTGCAAGAACGACGGTACAGCAGCGCTAAAAATAGCGCTGTTGTACCGCCGACGCCCCCCACCGCCCCAGTGTGAAAGGGGCCTTACAGAGTTCTTTCCTTTGATAAAAGAACAAAAAAGATACTTTGTTTCTACTTATTTGTGTGTTGTGATTAAACTTGGCAGGCCGCCTGGATTTTTTATTTATTTGTTCCCAGCTGTGAGAACTCTCTGCACTTGTTAGAAAGAATGGTGACATGCTGTTCTGAAGATCGGGAAGAGAAAAAAAATCGCGAATTCGATTCTTAGCGATTAATCGTGCAGCTCTAATTTAAAGCGGACCTTCAGTCATTTTTTTCAAACTTCTGCCAGTAAATCCCTTATACAGCCCGCTTCCTGTTTCTTGCCTGGTCATTAGCCTAGGCTTATCGCATCATGCACAGCTCTCTTTCTCAATCTCGCGAGAGTTTGCCAGGAAGGGAGGGGGGGGGTGAGTCATAAGAGGGCCAATGAAAGCTGCAGTTTTTTTTGGGCCCTGTATGTTCTGTTGCGGAGATTGTCGCCCACTTCTCATCCCATAGACACAGGGCTGGGCCGAGGCAGAGGCAGAGGCAGAAGAGGCATCTGCCTTAGGCACCATGCTGTGAGGGGGAGGGTTGCATCTGGAGCTTCTCCTACATCTGCATAGCCCAGCTGTGTCCTGTACTGTGCTGGAGTGAGCTGCCAAACTGAACAAGACCTTAGTGAACAGAGATTACTTTTAATTAACTCCTTGATACCCTTCTTCCCTTAGTAATATATTTTTGTTCTTTTGTTTTTGTTTTTTTATTATTTGTATGAAAATTTTGTACATTTGTTTTTGTTTGTATTTTGTAGCATCCAATAGAAAAAAAAAATGTTTGCTTCAGAAACGGAAACAGAAGATTCTTGCATCTTTATAACAGGGAAAAATGGCAGAATAAAATCTGTAGTTTCCCTAGTTATATATATTTTTTTGCAGGTACATTTTTAGTTAAAGTGATATTAAACACACACTGTTTAATTTATGTTGTTCCTTCTATTTCTGTATGTGGAGGATGGCACAGAAATTATTTTAATCTTAAAAAAAAATACCTTTTTCCTAATTGATATACAGCTGTCACATGACCCAGCTCTTTCCCAGCCTGTCTGCAGGGAAACAGAAGCAGGAGGAGCTTCTAGTCCTCTACTGCTGGTCACATGTTAAAAAATAAATAAATAAATAAATAAATAAATAAATAATTAATATCATTAAACCTTTTAAAATTGTCATACAAATATATATTTTAAAATCAAATCTTTATTATTTTTTTGACAATAACATGGTGTGGGTGGATTTCTGCCAGTCCCAGGCCGTGTCACGCCCCTCCAATTGGCTTACGCATGCCTTTGCAAATGCGTGCGGACTAAACCCCTGTTTTTAATGCATACTGATAGACAGGTTAATTGGTTGTCTGCGAGCTGGTGGTAAGTAGGCTTGGATTTTTTCCTGGGCATTCCGCAGGCTTTTGTTGGTATGTGTCACGCCCCTCCAGCCTCTGTCTTAGAATAAAAGGGAGGTGAAGCCTCCATCAATCAAGATGTGATTTCCCGCCCCCTCATTGTGTTTGGCTGGTTAGTGGGCATGGAGGGGGAGAGAGGGAGTGGGTTGTCCTTTACCACTATTTATACGCCCCACATGTGTGACTCTATAGTCACATGGGCTGCTCAGATATGATAGGGAGGAAATGTTCACCATAGAAACTCACTGAAAACTGAGCATGTGCAGAGTTGCCAACACTGCTGTGCAAAATCCCCAAATGCATTGGAGACATGGACAGAGGGGGGCGAGAGAGAGCAGTTTTTTTTGCAGAATACAGAAAAGGAATCTCATAGTGACTGAGTGAGTGTGAACAGCACAGAATTCACCATTTATTCATAGTTTTTTATGATGTGGGTTTAGTGACACTTTAACCCTTATTGCTTTCCTTAACTTTTTCATTCCCTTTCCCTTTTTTTTTGTATGAGCATGGGGCAGGGGGTTGCATCCTCACCTTGTCCCTTTACTACATACACCTTACCTCCCAACTTTTTGAGATGGGAACGAGAGACACGCATTAGCAAAAGTATGTAGGCAAAGGACACACCCCCTTGCCACGCCCTCTTAAAGAAGAATTACACAAAAAAAATTAGTTAAACACACAAGTGCTTTTTTTTATTTTTTTATTACTGCTATTTCTTTATACTGGCTTTGGGAATTTGCCAATGCAGCAATTTAGAAATTGGATGAAAGGTTTAGCAGTGGAGAACACTTTTTGAAAAATTAATAGTGCATTTTATATACAGCTATAAAGATCAGATCAAAATGAGGGGCTTTTCTCTGGTGACACCAAACTGAACCACACTAAATTAAGATTATTTTTTTTAACACCTTCCTGCCCAAGTCTATAGCAGATTGACGGCTGTGCAGGACTTTCCTCCTTCGGAAATTTGAAAATGTATCTGGGATTTTTAAGGTGCTAAACTAGAACAAAATCATTTAAAAAAGTAGAAATGTATTCAAGCAATAAAAACAAACATACAAAAAGTAGATATTGATATTACAGTACTAATACATGTGCTGACTTATTTCATCTCTACATGTTTCGCCTTGGTAATTGGCTTCTTCAGGAGTTTAATTGATATCAGGCACAGTGAGCAC
>NC_133330.1:327992793-328035844 GCF_042186555.1 Aquarana catesbeiana | reverse complement strand
GGCGACAGGGCCTCCCCCACCGCAGCGGCCTGAAGTGCTGCAGGGGGCTTATTCACATGTAGCTCACGCAGCTCAAGTGCACGCAGGACAGTCTAATTTCATGACCCCTCCACATGCACTACAAAGGGAGCACTCCCCACTGGACACCTCTTCCACTACTATGAGGGAACCACATGCCCATGCCACAACGGTCCCTGACCCTGAACCTGATGCATGCACCTCCTGGAGAGACTATGTCCGCTGCATGCCCACGAAACAGGATTTTCGCATGCTCATCCAAGAGGTACGCGACACATGTAGATCTGAAATTAACATGCTCCGCACGGATCTGCACCACTTGTCTGCTAAGGTCCACTCTATAGAAGAAGAAGCACACGATACAAGGATGGAAGTCTCTCACATACATGATCGCTTATCTACGCAAGCCTCAGCACTTAGAGAGTTTCAACGCCATCTCGAGGACCTCGACAATAGAGGCAGACGCAACAACATTAGAGTCCGAGGCCTCCCAGAAGCGACCCATGACGAGGACCTGCAAGTCACACTGCAAGCTATCTTTAACAACGTTCTAGGTCGCCCGGAAAATCAAAAAGTCAAGCTGGACAGAGCCCATCGTGCTCTTCGCCCCCGAGGGCCAGGCCCAAGACCAAGGGATGTAATCTGCAGGGTTCATAACTACGCCCTAAAGGAAGATATAATGAGAAAAGCCCGCAACATGCGTACCATTGATTTCGATGGAGCCCCTATACAGCTATACCCGGACTTGTCCTGGATCACCCTTCAGCAAAGACGCTCCCTACAGCCACTTCTTACAACACTAAAGGAACATGACTTTCGCTACCATTGGGGCTTTCCCTTCAGCCTCACAGCAAAGAAAGATGGGAGATCCACTACACTGCGATACCCGGAAGACCTCCACTCGTTTTGCAAGGACTTGGACATTCCGGTTCCCCCCACGCCCGGGTGGGACCCCCTACCCACTCCACCACCTCGTCCGGAGCCCTGGGTCCAGGTGAACGGGAGAAAACGACAGAGGCCACATCCCAACAGCTCCTCGGCAAATGTTCACCAGAGATGATTTTCCTTTTCTTTTTTCTTTTTTTTTTTTTTTTTTTTTTTATTTTTTCTACTCTCGTTGTTTGCTGACCGAAAAGCTCCAGTTCAGTTACTAGCAGAGATGTTTTGTTTACTGCTTAACATGCTGAAAGCTCAGGACATAAGCTGTTACTCTTATTCTCTCTATAGAGGGCTAGTCCCTAAGTTCTACCCTTTTTTTTTTTTTTTTTTTTTTTTTTTTCAATTCCACTAGGTGGAAATACGGGTTAAAGATTTAGCACTTATGCAAATTTAAGATACAGGATTATAGCTGCTATGCTACAGTAATGCTCCACCCCCCACAAACTATCAATGGGGTCCCCTCCCTCTCCCCTTCCCCCCCCCCCTTTTTTCTCCCTTAATCCCGTTATCCTGGCCCTCCCCCCCCCCCCCCGGCCCCATATTTACCCTTTCCACCCCTTCCTTCCCCTCCCTGTCCCCCCGTCCTCTACCCCACTAGAATGTACTATCGTAGTTACCTAATGGTCCTCACCCGTCCCAGGGTCCCCCAAGAGTTATTGGTCTGGGCTGATGGGTTTGTACCCTACCAACACTCCCACCATCGGGTTGAAAGGCCCATTACTGAGCATAAACAGCATAGGCTGAGTTAATTTGCTATCTCGGTCTACATCACATGGTTACCTGGTTACTAACTGTTAAAAGAAAGTTCTTCTTTGTTTTGCTGCTCCATTACGGTGTGCTGCATATTTACATATTTACTTAACTACAGGCGGGTCTGGGAGGGGACAGCGGCCGTTTTGGGACTGTCCTATCCTCCCCCGGGAGACCTTCGAATGGCTTCCCCTATAACCCCTGTGGAGAGTAATGACTTCATTCCCCACGTGGGGGGGGGCCCTCCGGGGGTCTCCGACCCACCACTCTGTTTGAGTGGGTTAACCTTCACATGGTTACTACTTGTTTTTATACTAACCTTTGTTTTTTTCCTCTTTGTCGTCCACCTTTCCTCCTGCTCTTCCACCCCTGGTTTCTCTTTTCTCTACCTTCCAGTAACTTGGGGTATTGTGGGTGCCCCCCGCCTATGGAGCCCAGTCCTAGTCCGCAGGAACATGTTCCCAGTTGGGTATGTACCTTATCTGAAAGTCCATCCGATTACCATCCTCTGCATCCAAACGTATTCCACTCATCTTGGTAAGCTAAAACCTCTAATATCTTTACTTCCCAATGATTGACATACTATCATTAAATGTGAAAGGTCTCAATTCCAATACCAAACGAAGCCTAGCCCTAAGGGAATTTAGGAGATCTAAAGCTGACATTATTTTCATTCAGGAAACACATCTCACTAAGACTGATAATATGGCATTCGTCACTAAACATTATTCCCAGATATACCAAGCTTCTAATCCTCGTAAACGGGCAGGTGTGGCTATTTTATTCAAAAAAGACTCCCCTTTCAAATTACAATCACTAATTTCGGACCCCCTAGGACACTATATCATCCTGAGAGGCATGTGGAAAAATGCTGATCTTACATTATGTAATATATACGCCCCTAACACTAACCAAACCTCCTTCCTATCTAAAGTGTATAAACGACTATTTGCATTTCCCCATCAGTACCTGGTCATTGGCGGAGACTTTAACGTGACCTTCTCCTCTTGCCTAGACAGGCACTCTCTCGGACAGAAACAGGTCCCCAAGGCCCTCGAGAGACGATGCTCTCTCTTCCGCCAATTGACCAGGAAATATGCCCTGTTTGACTGTTGGAGAACCGCAAACCCCTCAGCTAAACAATTCACTTTTTACTCCCACCCGCACAAGTCCCATTCGCGCATAGATTATTTTTTTGTAAACGCCCCAACCCTGAGAGCTCATGAGAACTCAGACATCCAGGCCATCTCATGGTCGGATCATGCCCCAATAACCTTGTCTTTGGCATTGTCCCCGGGAACCCTTCGTACATGCCACTGGCGACTGAATGATTTTTTGCTTAAACATGACCCCTCCAGAGAGGACCTGGAGAAAACAATGAAATTATATTTTGCGGAAAACAGTTCGCCAGAAATCTCCATTGCTACTCTCTGGGAGGGTCATAAAGCGGTCCTCAGGGGCCAATGTATTTCGTTATCCACGGCGCTCAAGAGGAATGCTAACACGGCTCGCATAGCCCTATTGGCTAAGCTTAAACAACTGGAAGCAAAGTTGCTCTCCTCTCCGTCCTTAAAAACCCTTAGAGAGATTGTACAGGTACGGGCAGGTCTTAGTGATATAGAAGTGGGTAAAATTGAGAAGGCGCTAATACGACTACGACAAACATACTATGACAAGGCAAACAAACCACACACATTGTTAGCTAAACAATTGCGGGATAAGCTCGCGACCACCTCCATTACCCATCTCAACGATCGAACGGGCACTCCCCAAACGCATCCCACCAAGATTGCTCAGATTTTCCATGATTATTATTCGACCCTGTATAACAATCCAGACGTTCCACACAACCCTCCCCCGCGAGACCTATCCCAAAGAATCTATTCCTATTTAGAAGAGTGCGACACACCGAGACTCACTCCCTCCGCCCTGACCACACTAAATTCCCCCATTACAGAGGAAGAGATTACAAACACAATTAAATCGCTCCCAAACAACAAAGCCCCAGGTCCTGATGGACTTCCATATCAGTACTACAAAACTTTCTTACCGCACCTACTCCCCCATATGACAACACTGTTTAACTCATTTCTGTCTGAGACGCCCATACCACGAGATATGCAAAACTCCTACCTCACGCTGATTCCCAAACCTGGCAAAGATCATAGTCTACCTTCGAATTATAGACCTATTGCGCTGCTTAATGCCGATCTTAAAATCTTTACGAAACTATTAGCTAATAGACTAAACAATTTCATGCCATCACTGATCCATAAAGACCAGGTAGGCTTCATACCTATGAGGCAAGCAGGGGATAATACCCGCAAGGTTATTGACCTAGTAGAGGTAGCAAACAGGACCAAAGTAGAGGCATTACTGCTCAGCCTCGATGCAGAAAAAGCCTTTGACAGGCTAAGTTGGCCTTTCCTGTTTGCTACCCTACGGCGAGCCGGAATTACGGGGCCCTTCTTGAGAGCCATCCATCACTTATACTCATCCCCATCAGCCATGGTGCGCACTCAACACGCAACCTCCAACACTTTCTCGATTTCAAATGGGACGCGACAGGGATGCCCACTCTCACCGCTCCTTTATGCCCTTTGCATAGAACCCTTAGCTGCCCATATCAGGGAAAACCCAAACATACATGGCATCCCAGTTAGAACCAGAGACTTTAAAATCTCCCTGTATGCCGATGACGTTCTCCTCACACTCACACAACCTCACATCTCCCTGCCGAACCTACATACGGAACTAGATAGATACAGTGACCTATCGGGATATAAGATAAACAACTCTAAAACAGAGGCCCTCCCCATTAATATGCCTCCTCAAGCACAAGCGGCCCTTTCTCAAGCATTTACTTACTCCTGGAAAACTTCCTCCTTAAAATACCTAGGAGTCCACCTTACGACCACATATGATTCCTTATACAAAGCCAACTTCCCCCACATATATACCACTATTAGAGCCTCACTAAATAAATGGAAACCCCTAAAACTGTCCCTTTTTGGACGACTAGCTACCCTTAAAATGATGACCCTACCTCAACTGCTATACTTATTTGAGACACTTCCGATACCTATCCCAGCCACACACCTAAAGAGACTGCAGAGTGATTTGATTAACTTTTTCTGGAACTACAAGGGACACCGGATTGCTAAATCGGTTCTCTATGCCCCCCGCAACCAAGGAGGCCTGGCATTCCCTAACATAACCAAATATTACCTGGCAGCTCAACTACGCCCTGTAGCCTCTTGGTGTACCCTGCATGCCTACAATCGGTGGACACAAATTGAAAAGCTATGGTTAGCCCCTATACATCCGAACTCACTATTGTGGAGTTCTGATGTGGCTTCTGAAAACTTGCACTTGCTGGGACCAATGTCCCTCCTACGTCGACTATGGAGGCGGGCAAAATCAGCACACCCCCTTACCACCCCTTCCTCACCGGTCACGTCCTTCTTATTTACCCCCAACATCCCGGATAGTCTGACCTCTCAGATGTCCCATTTCTGGATGGAAAAGAACCTATTCCGCTATGGCCAACTGATAGACCCTAAGACCCGCTTTTTAAGGACATTTCAAGATTTGCAAAAAGAATTTGACATTCCCAAACAGGCCTTCTTTAGCTACTTACAAATACGACACTATGCACAATCTTTAGTCCCTGACCTCCATTTCTCCCCGCTAACCGATTTTGAAAAGCTGTGCTTGGAGAGTTCATCCCCTAAAGGCATGATCTCCCAAACCTATCAGCTCCTGACGCGGGATTCCTCACCAGAGGGTCCTCGACACGCATACATGGGTAAATGGGAGCGAGCCTTGGGTGCAGACGTACCTCTCCACATATGGCAACTCATTTGGTCTCAAGCCACCAAAAGCTCTATGTGTACGCTATATAAAGAGAACCAATACAAGATTTTGTTTCATTGGTATCGGACCCCTGACTTGCTCCACTCCATATATCCAATGACAGACTCTCGCTGCTGGCGATGCCATAAGGATAGGGGAACCCTACACCACATTTATTGGACATGTCCCCTGATTGTACCATACTGGGAACTGGTGCACTCCCTCCTGGAGGCCGTCCTTGGCCCGGGGGTGCCTTTCGACCCGAAGGTTTTTATACTTGGTCTCCCGCCAATCTCCCTCTCTAAAAGATCCAAAAAACTTCTATCACACATATTAACTGCTGCACGTTGTCTGGTGGCATTAAAATGGAAACAGAGGGAACCACCTTCGATGTCGGAACTGCACTCTAGGATCAGGGAGGTCAAAAGGATGGAATATCTCACAGCCTCCCTAAATGACAAGCTTGAAAAACATAACCAAGTATGGGAACTGTGGGTCCTTTTTGAAAACCCCATAACCTAATGCGATGGCCTCGGGGAGCTTGGTTTCTCCCTTTGATGGGGAGGTTCTGGGCACCTGGGATGGGGTGCGACCCCACTGCCCTCATCCTCTTTCCCCACCTCTCCTACCCAACTCCACTTACCCCACCCTGGACTTTCCATTAACCCCCCCTTCTCTCAATTTTTCTCAATAACCTCTATTCCTACACTTTTTTCTACCAATTTTTCTTCTTTTCTTCTCCCCCCTCTTATCCTTTTTCTTCTCCTTTTTCTGCTAAGATGTACAAGGTGTACAACCAGTGGCTTAAATCTAGAGTCAGTCCATCTATTATAATTTTTCTCCCTTCTTATCTAACATTCAGAAAAGATATGTACACTGACTCTAACTCCATGCTACGACTGTTATCAGAACAGGGCTTTCCTCTGGATATGATTACGGCAATGTAATGTGTACCACCTTGTACTTTAATTTTCTGTATGTGTTCTATCATGAAAAACTTAATAAAAAATTGTCAATTTTCAAAAAAAAAAAAAAAAAAACACTTTTTTTCCCCTTTTAATTTTTTTTTGGAATTATAAATTATTTTAATTTATTTTTTTATAATTTTTTTTATCCCTCTTTTTATTTTTGTATATGGTCAATAAGTGTAATACTTTTATCAGGGGTTACATTAAAAAAAAAAACTTTTCCCCTTTTAATTGTTTTGTAGAATTATAAATTATTTTAATTTATTTTTTATAATTTTTTTTATCTCTCGTTTTATTTTTGTATATGATCAATAAGTGTAATACTTTTATCAGGGTTACATTAAAAAAAACAAAAAACTTTTTTTCCTTTTATAATTATAAATTATATTAATTTTTTTAATAATTTTTTTTATCCCTCTTTTTTTTTTTTTGTAGATGTTCAATAAGTGTAATACTGTTATCAGGGGTTACATTCAAAAAAACTTTTTTTCCCTTTTATTTTTTTTTTTTTTAGAATTATAAATGATTTTAATTTTTTTTTTTTTATTTTTTTTTATCCCTCTTTTTATTTTTGTTTATTGGCCCTTTAAGTCTGGAACCCACAGTGTCCACAGAACTAAATTTTTTTGCAGGGATTAAGTAAGCCCCATACAATTGATATACGAGCCTTCCTCCCTCCGTGTCATCTTATTCCACAGTAACTCTAATTTTAATAAGGTGATTTATTTTTTATAAGCTATTTCCCCATGACTACTGGCTATGGCTGACGTGTCCTCAAAAGATAAATTGAAAGAGTAACAATTTTGTTGGGAATGATAAATTTTGGGCTGACAATGCCGGCTGCCCGGGCCCGAGATGAGGCTCAAGCAAAAACAAGTTTTCAGAAATAGCTGTAGAGTTTTCTTATGATCCTGGGAGGCTTTGTTTTTTTTTAACTCCGCCATGTCCACAGGCGTCAAAGTCGAAAAGTCAAGGAACATAAGAAAATAGTCACTTGATGATCATTATGGGATGTGAAGGATTTGGCTTTTCCATCATAGCGCCCTAATATGTAAGCGCTGAAAATGTGACCAACACCTGAAAATAATAGGATCATTATTATTATTATTACTATTATTAATATCATTACTATTATTACTTATATTATAGTGTAGAAAGGTCCCCAGGCCTCCTTAGACCTAATGAGAACCTCCAGGGCCAGAGATAGCTGACATTCTTCTGTAGATAATGGGTTGCAAGGCATAGTGGGTGTAATGCAAAGTAGATTGTTTGGGCACCAGACACTTCTTGGGCGCAAAAGAGATTTTATTTCTCTTAACAGAACTTTGGGAAGGAGGGTTAGGGCCAGGACACCCTTAGGTAGTTGCAAGATTTAATTGGCAGACTCCGAGACCCCAACAGGAGGACAGCCACGCAAGGGCAAGGCATCCGGCAAAACGCCACATCTGCACGTGTAGGAATGCTGTCTCCTATGGCAACAGTCTTTAAGCACTTGCTGACCGGCTCACGCCGATATACGTCGGCAGAATGGCGCCGCTGGGCGAACCGCCGTACCCGTACAGCGGCTACTTTAAGAGCCGTAGCAGTCGCGCCGCCAGCCACCCTCGATCGCGGGCACGAGAGCCAGAACCGGGATTCGGGATTTGTGTGCGCAAACACACAAATCCCGGTTCTGACGGGGGAGGAGAGACAGATCGTCTGTTCCTACTAAGTAGGAACAACGATCTGGCTCCTCCTCTAGTGCATACCTCCCAACATTTTAGAGATGGGAATGAGGGACACCTACTGACAAATGGATGTAGGCATAGGACACGCCCCCCTGCCACACCCCCTTAAAGGAAAATTAACCAAAAAAAAAAGGGTTAATTAAATCCACAAGGACTTTTTTTTACCACTACTATTCCTTTATATTGGATTTTAAAATGTACAAATGCAGCAATTTAGAAATTGGATGAAACGTTTAGCGCTGGGAAACACTTTTTGAAAGATAAAAAAGTGCATTTTATATACAACTATATAGATCAGACCAAAATGAGGGACAAATGAGGAGGAAAGAGGGACAGAGGGACATTGCTCCAAATCAGGGACAGTTGGGAGCTATGCTCTAGACAGTCCCATCCCCTCACAGTTAGAACACACACGAGGGAACACATTTAACCCCTTGACCACCCCTAGTGTTAAACCCTTCCCTGCCAGTGACATTTACACAGTAATCAGTATATTTTTATAGCACTGATCGCTGTATATGTGTTAATGGTCCCAAAAAAAGGGTCAAAAATGTCCGATCTGCCTGCCACAATGTCGCAGTCCCGATAAAAATCGCTGATCGCTGCCACTAGTAAAAAAATAAATAAATAAATGAAACTGCCATAAATCTATTCCCTTGTTCGCTATAACTTTTGCGCAAACCGATCAATATACCCTTATTGTGATTTTTTTTTTTACCAAAAATATGTAGAAGAATACATATTGGCATAAACTGATGAAGAAATTTGTTTTTTTTTTTAAATGGGGATATTTATTATAGGAAAAAGTAAAAAATATTGTTTTTTTTTTTTCAAGATTGTTGCTCTTTTATTGTTTATAGCGCAAAAAATAAAAACCGCAGAGGTGATCAAATACCACAAAAAGAAAGCTCTATTTGTGGGAAAAAAAGGACGTCAATTTTATTTGGGTGCAGCTTCGCACGACCGCGCAATTGTCAGTTAAAGCGACGCAGTGCCGAATCGCAAAAAAAAAATGGCCCGGTCAGGAAGGGGGTAAATCCTTCCGGGGCTGATGTGGTTAACAGTTCCTAACACAAAGTGTAATGCCCTGTACACACGGTCGGATTTTCCGATGGAAAATGTCCGATCGGAGCGTGTTGTCGGAAATTCCGACCGTGTGTGGGCTCCATCGGACATTTTCCATCGGATTTTCCGACACACAAAGTTGGAGAGCAGGAGATAAAATTTTCCGACAACAAAATCCGTTGTCGGAAATTCCGATCGTGTGTACACAAATCCGACGGACAAAGTGCCACGCATGCTCAGAATAAATAAAGAGATGAAAGCTATTGGCCACTGCCCCGTTTATAGTCCCGACGTACGTGTTTTACGTCTCCGCGTTCCGAACTATCGGATTTTCCGACAACTTTGTGTGACCGTGTGTATGCAAGACAAGTTTGAGCCAACATCCGTTGGAAAAAATCCTAGGATTTTGTTGTCGGAATGTCCGAACAAAGTCCGACCGTGTGTACACCCTATAACAGTTCCTTCGCTTTCACTACAATCACTTTCAGCCCACTGAGCCCCCGGTCTCTCATTAGACTAGATGATTCTCTGCCACTGAATCCCTTGAGCTCCTCCAATCTTCACAGTGGTATCTTCCTTTAAGCGTCACCCCCGCTTCTCTGCTGGGTCCCTAGCTTGGCATCCAGATACTTCTCAAGCTTCACCCACGCTGGCCTGCTCGGTCCCCGGCTTGACACACAAGGCTGCTCTGCAAGTGTCACCTCCGCTGGTTGGGTCTCTGGCTTGATTCCCACTGAAGTTTCCCGATTCTTCACAGCTCCCGGTTGGTGAGAATACTGCTCCGGTACTTGCTTCCGCTACTCCCTGTGGTCCCCGGTAATAAGGTGGATGGTCCCTTAGTGGCGACAGCTTCCCTTCTACCTCCGACCACGACAGGTTCTCCGGCCGGCAGAACCGTCACTTCTGGTTGGACTGCTAGCCGCAATCCCAACTCTGTGCTGCTCTATTGCTTCTGGATAGGCCCTCAGACAGGCTAGCAGCCAGATGTGCCCGGGATAGGCCCAATCTCCGGCCTAGCAGCCCGGGCAGTACAACACATGTCCACCCAGACAGCCGTCCAGGTGGCACAGAACACAGATCACCTGACTCCACCCGAATATATAGGCTCTCCCAGCAGGCCAAGGGATTTAAGAAAACCCCCGCCCATTGGCTGAGATACCCCATATACTCATAACCTGACCTTGCAATGTCCTTGTCCTAGCTAATGCCACCAGGTATCCGGCCACCTAGCGGCAAAAGAGAGAAGTGCAGCAATTACAGCCTTATGCCCCGTACACACGGTCGGACATTGATCGGACATTCCGGCAACAAAATCCTAGGATTTTTTCCGACGGATGTTGGCTCAAACTTGTCTTGCATACACACGGTCACACAAAGTTGTCGGAAAATCCGATCGTTCTGAACGCGGTGACGTAAAACACGTGCGTCGGGACTATAAACGGGGCAGTGGCCAATAGCTTTCATCTCTTTATTTATTCTGAGCATGCGTGGCACTTTGTGCGTCGGATTTGTGTACACACGATCGGAAATTCCGACAACAGATTTTGTTGTCGGAAAATTTTATAGCCTGCTCTCCAACTTTGTGTGTCGGAAAATCCAATGGAAAATGTGTGATGGAGCCCACACACGATCGGAATTTCCGACAACAAGGTCCTATCACACATTTTCCGTCTTAAAATCCGACCGTGTGTACGGGGCATTAGAGTGAAATCAACTGATCCTCAACAATTAGCCAAGGTAGCTATACCTGGCAGGTAAATTTAGGAGCAACCCTGCCTAAACACCAGGGTGCTATATATTTATTTATTACTAGTAATGCAGGGGATCAGCGACTTATAGTGGGACTGCGATATTGTGGCGGACAAATCGGACACTAACTGACACTTTTGACACTTTTTTTGGGAATCAGTGACACTAATACAGTGATCAGTGCTAAAAATATGCACTGTCACTGTACTAATGACACTGGCTGGGAAGTGGTTAACATCAGGGGCGATCAAAGGGTGAAATGTGTGCCTAGCTGGTGTTTTTCTTACTGTATGGGAGGTGCTTTTTACTAGGCATGGGGAAGGCATTGATCCTTGTTCTTGCTTTGCAGGAACACAGGATTCATGCCTTCTGTACTGACAGAATGGCAATCTGCCTTGTTTACATACTGCCTCTGTACCGAATGATCGCCGGCAGACATCGAGTCTACGGTACCCACTAATTGGCTACCGCTGTGCGCAATCACAGGGGGAGCAAGCCGCCAGTGGTGCGCAAGCATGCCCGCAACCTGGAGGTGCAGGATCACGTATATATATATATATATATATATATATATATATATATATATATATATATATATATATATATGTGATCCTGTGCAGAGTTACAATAGGGCAGTCATAAAGTGGTTAAAGTAGAATTCCAGGTATAGATATGGTTACATAGTTACATTGTTCCAGCTTGCCCCAACGTAACTATGCATATACCATACCTATACCATATACCCACGGGCACCATTTAGAGACCAATTTGTATTTTCTCAATTAATGCAAAGTGTTCACTGATTGGATGGGGCGAGGATCGTGATGTCAATGCCCCACCTCTCCACCTCATCCAATCAGAGAATGCTTTGCATTCATTGATAAAATGTAAAGCAATCTCTGAATGGTGCCAGTGCCAAGCAGCCAACCTCCCGTGTTTAGTATTCAGCAGAGCAGGCGCCCAGCACTGGACCCGGAAGCAAGTAGAAATCACTTGAGTAGCAGTGCCTCCTACAGTAATTTGGGCAATTTGCCCCCTATCCATGCGTCTGGCCCCTAATCTACATGCAGTTTTTTTTTTTTAAGCACATAATTAGAGCCTGAGGTTTTAATTGGCTTAAAAAAGATCACTGTGCCCCGAGCCCACCCACTTGTGTGACAATACCAAATTAATATTCACTATTGTCTTCCTGATTCTCCTCCTGGCCAATCAGGAAGCGGCTGCGGGCCCTGAGACCCAATTGGCCAGGGAGTCTCAGGACCCACTTCCTGTTCGGCCAGGAGCAGAAAGAACGGCCCCCGGAGCGAGGTCTCCATGGACGGCTCACCCGCAGCCACATCCAGCACTCTGGCACAAACAGTGGAGGGAGGAGGAGGGGAGATCACAGTATCATCTAAGGTAAGGAGGCCCTCCACCTTCCCATCCGTCCATCTTCCGCCGGGGGGTTGGTGGTGCTGGTGATCGCCACCTTCATTTCAGTCTCCCGCGGGGGGCGGCCCCCCTCATTCCTGTGTCTCCGCCGGGGGGGTATATATGGTGGTGCTGGTGATCGATAGCTTCATGTCTGTCCAGAAATGCCCCCCCCCCCACGTCCTCCCATTGGTTTGCCGCCTCCCCCCAAAAAAAAAATATTGAGTACCAGCCAACACTAGCTACAAACATGAGTGGAAGTGGTGTTGCTATGATGATTTGTTTTGCACCACTACTTTTTGTTAAGTCAAGGCTCCATGCCCAATATATGAGAGGATTATATAAGTAGCGCTACTCCTATAAGAGCCACAGGATAACTGTCCAGGTCTTCCCCACAGGCTTCGCCCCACAGCCAGGCTCACGGGCTCATTCACGTGTTTCTTCAATGACCAGTCTAGGGGATGCTGTTTTTGTGTTTTTTTGGGGTTTTTTTGGAGAATTTGTATAAGGTTTAGGCTAGTGGTGGGATACTCCAAAAAACACAAGAACGATGTACAACTGAGGACTAATGCCGCGTACACACGAGCGGACTTTTCGACCGGACTGGTCCGGCGGACAATTCGACCGTGTGTGGGCTTCATCGGACCTGCAGCGGAGTTTAGATTTGGAACATGTTTCAAATCTTTCCAACGGACTCGAGTCCAGGCGAAAAGTCAGTTCGTCTGTATGCTAGTCCGACAGACAAAAACCGATGCTAGGGCAGCTATTGGCTACTGGCTATATACTTCCTTATTTTAGTCTGGTGTACGTCATCACGTACAAATCCGTCGGACTTTGGTGTGATCGTGTGTAGGCAAGTCCATTTGTTCGGAAAGTCCGTTGGAAGTCCGCCGAAAGTCCGTCGGATAGACCGTCGGACCAGTCCGGTCGAAAAGTCCATTCGTGTGTACGCAGCATTAGGTATTCTTTAGGACAAGCTATCTTGAAGTCTGGGCTTGTAACAAATAGTGACTCCAGCTTACTAGTAGTAGTTAGAGCCATAAGAGCAGAGTCCCGTTTGGGAAGGATTTTTGGTGGACAAAGCTCTTCAGGGCGCCAGCCGGTGTCCCCTTTAACCACCTCAGTACTGGGCACTTACACCCCCTTCCTGCCCAGGCCATTTTTCAGCTTTCAGGGCGGTCACACATTGAATGACAATTGCGCGGTCATGCTACACTGTAACCATGTGACATTTTTATCATTTTCTTCACACAAATAGAGATTTCTTTTGGTGGTATTTCATCACCACTGGGTTTTTTATTTTTTACAAAAAAAAAAAGTCTGAAAATTTTGTAAAAAAAAAAAAAGTTTTTCTTAGTTTCTGTCGGTAAATTTTGTAAATAAGTAATTTTTCTCCTTCACTGATGTGCGCTGATGATGTGGCAGTGGACACAGCCAATCACATGGTTAAAGAGCCACGGCTCTTTACAGAGATTGGGGTCGCGCCGTGTCCTAGCAACACAGCGCGGCCGCGATCACCGCACACCCCCCCACTGGACAATGTCATTTGATGGTGGGCGGGTGGCAAGTGGTTAAATAGACCCACAGCTGACTATCTAGTGCCAGAGGGGTAGCAAAAGCACAAAGGTCCCCAAGATCTTTCAAGCATCTGTACTTACAAGGCCCAAGGACAGCTGGTAGCATCCTTCCGACTTCCGAACAAAACAATCCTGTGATACCAGACCAGATCTTCAGCAGACAGCCCCCCTCAGTCAGCTCTCTTTAGAGTCTCAGAATTCAGGCCCCTCAGGTCGCCCACCTGAGGTATTGCCAACAGCAGCTTCTGCTTGGGAGGGCAGCATGCTCCCCAGGCTGGACTAATCCACTCAGGGAAAAGACCCCAAGCTCAGTGTGCTCCCTGAATATATACATTTACCCAGCATGCAATCACAGCCTGCCTCTTTGGGATAGGCCAGGGCTGTATCAATATTCATGCCGCCATCTGTATAGCTCCACACCTATCCTCCAGAAACTCCTCAACCTCTTTAGATGCAAAGGGAGCTATAGACCAGACTGAACACACTGAGCAGACCTGCCTAGCAGATTGCAGCTTCGCTGATTACAGTGAGCAGAATATGACTTTACCTACCAAATCAATACAGACACTGACTACAGTATGGCAACCAAATTTACCCACCAAAAACTCTAGTTCTGATTTATCTAATTCCTAGCAACTATCTAGGAGGGTGCTACATATACTACAAGTGCTGTGTTTTTTGATCTTTGATGTTACCATCAGCAAGTGGATTGTGTTTGCGTTTATGGAGAGGCATCCTTCTGGCCTTGTAAATTTTAACAATAAAAACGTTCTCATTTTATATATTTTTGCACCCATCAATTGGAATTGTTGGAATGCATATATACACCCCTCACATTTTTGTAAATCTTTTCTTCTATCTTTTCATGTGACAACACTGAAGAAATGACACTTTGCTACAATGTAAAGTAGTGAGTGTACAGCTTGTATAACAGTGTAAATTTGCTGTCCCCTCAAAATAACTCAACACACAGCCATTAATGTCTAAACCACTGGCAACAAAAGTGAGTACACTCTTAAGTGAAAATGTCCAAATTGGGCCCAATTAGCCATTTTCCCTCCCCGGTGTCATGTGACTCGTTAGTGTTACACGGTCTCAGTTGTGAATGGGGAGCAGGTGTGTTAAATTGGGTGTTATCGCTCTCACTCTCTCATACTGGTCACTGGACGTTCAAAATGGCACCTCATGGCAAAGAACTCTCTGAGGATCTGAAAAAAAGAATTGTTGCTCTACATAAAGATTGTCTAGGCTAAATAAAGATTGCCAAGACCCTGAAACTGAGCTGCAGCACGGTGGCCAAGACCATACAGCGGTTTAACAGAACAGGTTCCACTCAGAACAGGCCTCACCATGGTCAACCAAAGAAGTTGAGTGCACATTTTTAGCATCATATCCAGAGGTCGTCTTTGGGAAATAGACATATGAGTGCTGTCGGCATTGCTGCAGAGGTTGAAGGGGTGGGGGGGTCAGCCTGTCAGTGCTCAGACCATATGCCGCACACTGCATCAAATTGGTCTGCATGGCTGTTGTCCCAGAAGGAAGCCTCTTCTAAAGATGATGCACAAGAAAGCCTGCAAACAGTTTGCTGAAGACAAGCAGACTAAGGACATGGATTACTGGAACCATGTCCTGTGGTCTGATGAGACCAAGATACATTTATTTGGTTCAGATGGTGTCAAGCGTGTGTGTCGGCAACCAGGTGAGGAGTACAAAGACAAGTGTGTCTTGCCTACAGTCAAGCATGGTGGTGGGAGTGTCATGGTTTGGAGCTGCATGAGTGCTGCCAGCAGTGGGGAGCTACAGATCATTGAGGGAACCATGAATACCAACATGTACTGTGACATACTGAAGCAGAGCATGATCCCCTCCCTTCAGAGACTGGGCCGCAGCGCAGTATTCCAACATAACGACCCCAAACACACCTCCAAGATGACCACTGTCTTGCTAAAGAAGCTAAGGGGAAAGGTGATGGACTGGCCAAGCATGTCTCCAGACCTAAACCCTATTGATCATCTGTGGGGCATCCTCAAATGGAAGGTGGAGGCGCGCACGGTCTCTAACATCCACCAGCTCCGTGATGTCATCATGGAGGAGTGGAAGAGGACTCCAGTGGCAACCTGTGAAGCTCTGGTGAACTCCATGCCCAAGAGGGTTAAGGCAGTGCTGGAAAAAATTGGTGGCCACAGAAAATATTCAGACTTGGGCCCAATTTGGACATTTTCACTTAGGGGTGTACCCACTTTTGTTGCCAGCGGTTTAGACATTAATGGCTGTGTGTTGAGTTATTTTGAGGGGACAGAAAATTTACACTGTTATACAAGCTGTACACTCACTACTTTACATTGTAGCAAAGTGTCATTTCTTCAGTGTTGTCACATGAAAAGATAGAATAAAATATTTACAAAAACGTGAGGGGTGTACTCACTTTTGTGAGATACTGTATATATACTGTATATATAACTTATCATTTTATTTTTTCGCTTTTCCTTTTTTCTTCCTCTATGATTTATTAGAATGATCATGTGTATATTTGTTATAATGTATGTATATATGTTTGGAATTGTAACAGTGTATATACTTTTTATTTGCTATTAGGTTTAAAAATATTGGAATGTGAATCCTGAAGAAGCCTATACTTTGGGCAAAACGCATTGATCCTAAGCTTGTGAGGCCAATCCAGATAATTGCATTATATGGCAATATGTACAATATCTCATATATTTTATGAAGATGACACTTTTAGTGTATTTTTATTGTTTTTGTATGAAATAAAATATTTAGATTTTATTCATGGAATATGGCAACCTATGGCAAACTTTTGGGCCTATAGAAAATCCCCATCTCCCAGTGCCAGAATTACCATAAAAAAAAAATCTGGGTGGAACTCCGCTTTAATAATTTATTAAAGTAGGAATTATCCAAGTGTTCTTTGTTCTTTCGGATTTTTGAATTTTCATTCTTATTTTCAAATTTTCATTCATTCAAATTTCTGGATTTTCCTTCTTATTTACGGATTTTCCTTCTTTCAAATTTTCAGACTTTCGAATTTTGGATTTTTATTCTTTTGAATTTTCGTTCCTTTCGAAAATTCGTTTTCGGAAACATTTCTTAAGCGATCTTGTCGAATGCCGAATTTTGAGGAAAAACGAATTTGGAACTAAACAAACTGCACATGTCTACCTGCCTTTTAGTTACACAAAGCCACAGGTTTTCATTGTGCACCATTACAACCTTCTAGCTGCCAACCTCCTAACAACCAATGACATCATCAGTTGATAAGGAGGATGTCAGTTGCCTGCATAGCATCCTTGTTTGACCCTCCCTTGCCTCTCTCCATCAGCTTTGGGGTCTCATTAGCTAAGTGATGGAGAAAGAGGAAGAGAAACATTAGAATACTAGTCAGTACCAGTTTGCAAAAGTGTATTTGCTTTGGAAGAATAAATCACCTCCAATGTTGGGTGTCCTACGTGTGGATGTTGCTGCATTATATAAAACTATTAGCATAGTTTTTTACATTTTAGAATGCCTCAAGACTGTCCATGATATTAGAGAATACCTTGAGATAGTCAAAGGGTGCCTTGACTGGAAAAAGGTTGAGAAACACTGCCCTAGACAAATACGAGCATTTAACCCTTGTTGTGCAGGGAGAGCTCCAGTGCAAGGGTAGTTTTATTCTTTTCCCATTGTTCAGCTTTATTGTATTAACCTCTTTCTGGCCTTACAACGCATATTTTCAGAGCGGCTGGGGTTTCTGTGATGATTCACTCACTGCACGCTCCCAACACAGTAACCAAGCTGTCAGAGACAGCTTCCAATCTCTAGTTATGATAGGGAGCTGGTGGGACATGCTCTCGATCACGTGACCACTGTGGACTTGATGGACTTGATGTTGGACTTGGTGGACTTGAGGTTGGACTTGATGTTGGACTTGCTGGACTTGATGTTGGACTTGGTGGACTTGAGGTTGGACTTGATGGACTTTTGTCTTTTTTCAACCTCACCAACTATGTAACTATGTAACCAATCATAGTAATCATGTGATCAGGAAGTCCATCCCGTCCCACCATGAGTGGGCGGGAAAGGCTTAAAAGCATTGCTAATTGCGTGCCAGTCTGTATTGAACAAAGACCTAAAAAACCTTTCAGACAGTCTGGACAGTCAGGAGGTATATTTAAAGGAGAAGTACAGCCAAAGCTTCTTTTGACTGTACGTCTCCTGTGACCCATTTTCAGCAGACAGCGGGCTGAAGTCCGCTGTTGGCTGATGTCACAGAGCCGATCCAGGCTCGGGAAGGATTGCTACAGAGAGCCTGAGCTAGCCGCTCCTGCCCCCTCCACTGCCAGTGCTCTAGTGAGTGCAGGGGGGCAGAGCAGAGAGTTGGTTCTCAGTCAGTTCTCAGTCTTAGAGCCGGCTAGGTAAGTATGATACTAAAAAAAAAAAAAAAACATACTTCTCTTTTAAAGCGGAACATTACCCATAGCAGCTTGATAAAAAATAATGTTCTTTAGGAAGGAACATATATTCCACATTAATAATGATGCCTACAACATTAGTGTGTGCTGTAAATTTCCTCCAGTAGTGCTCCTGTTTCTTCTTGCCAGAGGCTGCCATTTTGCTGAAGACCAGAAACCTGAAACAGCAGTAAATCATAAGGCAGAACTAAACCCACCGATTTAACAGTTTAAAAAAAACAGATTTATTCCTGGAATGCCGGGATTGCTGTCACATTTGCTTGTGTCCTCAACCCAACTGTCAAACCATCAAATGGCTGGTATCATAACTGATTACATGTCAAGCACATTGGCAGTTGCAGATCAAACAGAAGCAGCTTCCTTGGCTGTAAAGAATAGGAGGGTTTAATTCCACTTTAAGACCTCTACAAACTCAGCAGTGCCTAAAAGTGCCTAAAAAATGGAGAGCAACTGAGCATGTGCAGAGCAGGGTGAGACAGTATATTACTGAATTTTAAACAGTATAGGCGCCTCATTTTTATGTTCTACATCGCTATACCTGCTAAAGGGGCCAGCCTGAAGTGATCTAGTGGGACTTAATTTTCTGACTAAAGTTCCACTTTAACAGAATTCATTTCAGGAACAGGGATGTCCTTAAAAAAAAATTCCCCGATTTATACTTACCTAGGTGGATGCAGCATCGGACCGATGCTGCATCTGTCTGTCCCCCACCGACTCTAAAACTGAGAACCCAGTGATCAAACACCACCGATCGCTCGGTTCCCAGGGCATTCTGAGCAAAGAGGCTGTGGAGGGGGCGGGAGCGGCCAGCTCAGGCTTTCAGCGGCTTGCTGAGAGGCTGAGTCGGGTGGTGGTCCAGGCATATGGGCGAATCCCCACTTCATTATTGGGATCCTGCCCAAGCCTGGATCGGCTCTGTGGCATCAGCCGACAGCAGGCTTCAGCCAGCTGTCTGCTGAAAACGGGTCACAGGAGTGCAGAATGAACTGCATCCCTGTGATCCATAGGAGTACAGCCAAACAAGCTTTGGTTGTACTTCTCCTTTAAAATATAAGCAGCCTTTTCCTCTTAGAGTGAATACAAAATGTTATTACAAATAAATGCAAAGAAGAATGTGACTGTTTTTAACAACGATTTCTAGATATCAGCATTCTGAGAACTCATCTTGAAAAATGTCATATCTGAGCAGAAACGACACTGAAATGTCACTTTTAATGGTTTGCCACTTGTGGGTCTTGAAGGTGGAAAGTGACTATCTTTTGTAGATTTAGTTCATGTCTACATAAAAAAGCAGACAAGAAATTACGCCAGTTTCTGGAGACTTGGAAATCAGCCGATGATGTCATTTCTAACAGGTACATCTGATCAAAGTAGAGGCTAAGCCGTTCTCAAACCCTGAGGGTCACTCTCATGGAAGATCGGGTGCTGAACGCCAGCAAGGGCTCATCCTATACCCCACAGACAGCACAAATCGAAGAAAATACTGGAAACTTTATGAACAGAGAGTGCCTACCTTGGATCTCTTCCTTTAATGTGTTTTACTCAAGAGTTTAGACTTAATCATAAAGGTCCCTTATGATTAAGCCCTGCCTTGTGGGTGAAACAAGTCAGTGGAGGAGATCCAACTAGGTTCATGATGTCATAGAGAACCTCTACGATTAAGCCCAGCCTTGTGTGTGAAACGCATCAATAGAGGAGGTCCAACTATGTTCATAATGTTGTAGAGGACCTATACAATTAAGCCCAGCCTTGTGGTTGAAACACGTCAAAGGAGGAGATCCAACTCTGCTTATGATGTCATAGATGTCCTCAATGACTAAGCCCAGCCTTGTGGGTGAAACACATCAATAGAGGAGGTCCAACTTTGCTCATAATGTCATAGAAGACCTCTACAATTAAGCCTAGCCGTGTGGTTGAAATGCATCAGAAGAGGAGGTCCAACTCAGTTCATGATGTTCATGACATCATAGAGGACCTCTACGATTAAGCCCAGCCTTGTGGGTGAAACGCATGAATAGAGAAGGTCCAACTCTGTTCAGAATGTTGTAGAGGACCTATACAATTATGCCCAGCCTTTTGAGTAAAATGCATCAGAGGAGGAGGTCCAACTCAGTTCATATGTCCATGATTTCATAGAGAATCTCTATGAATAAGCCCAACCTTGTGGGTGAAACATATCAGTGGAGGAGATCCAACTCTGTTCATCATAGCCATGATATCAAAGAGGACCTCTGCGATTAAGCCGGCCATGTGGATGAAACGAATCAGTAGAGGAGGTCCAACTCAGTTCACAATGTCCGTGATGTCATAGAGGACCTCTGTGATCGAGCTCAGCCTTTTGGTTTAAATGCATCAGAGGAGGAGGAGGTCCAACTCTGTTCATGGCATCGTAGTGGACCTCTATAATTAAGCCCAGCCTTGGGGACTTTCTGTTGATGCTCAGATATATAGTTACCAGTTTTTGAATTTTTTTATGCAGTGCAGACTGCCTTTTGGATAGGTATAGAACTATGGTGCCTCAACGGGTGTTACTTGGCTTGCTGTTGATGTCTAAACCAGCATCGGCATCTGAACAGTTAAAGCACTGCCAGTTATGTACTTGGCTACACCAAGTATTAACCTCCCACAGAAGCGTTTTTATTCAGCCTGTGCTCAATGTAGCAGCGACAGATGAACTTAGCACGTCTGGCGTACCGAGCGAACGAACAGACTCCGAGGCCATAAAATGCACTTAACAGTCTATTTAATAGTGGCGAGGTCCTTGGAAATGCAATCTCCATGCTAATCTCGCCTTTTCGGAAATCGCAGAGGGAAAATAGGTCAGCAAGAGGCAGAATTTCCTCCTTCCGTCTAATATTTGACATTTATTCTTATTTAAACAAGTAAGTAAACTTCCCCTAATTTTATTCCTGGACTCAGTAAGCAAGGTGAGAGCGGCGAGCCGGGCACTTGTCAAGTTTATGAAGATTGCGCGGCAGTGCCAAAAGCCGAGGAGGTGGCGAAGTAATCTCCAGGTGCTCCACGATGGATCATTAAGTGTACCCGAGAATTAACTAAACTGCCACCTTCAGGCTTTACCTTCGGCTAAAAAATTTTACAAGGAGTAATAGCCCCTGTGCTGCGGGCGGCCGCAAGCTTGTAAAACGCAGCTGCCTCTTTTCTGAGACCTTTATAAACGGCACTTAGTGACCGATGAGCTGTGAGCTAATTGTCACTCGTATCGAGACGCTGCCCGTTATTTATTTGGAGATTTAGCTTTTCTGATCATTTTCCAATAACAGATTGCCGATGAGCAAACACAAACGATAATGGGCTAATGGGCGACAGTTTATTTATCAGCGTCTCTCTAATAAGTATTGGCTGCATTGCTCCATTGACACCAATAAGAATCAAACTTGCAATGAAAAATGACAGTTGGAAATATGACAGTTTAAATCTCATTGCTGATTGTTGTGCAGCAGAGGCAGCTCCTAAAGTAGAAGTCTGGGCATAATCAAAATGATGTATTTATTGCAGTTTGTCACTGGTATGGAGTTCACATGGGTCATCACAGCAAAGTTCACGTGGGTCGTCACAGCTGTGGACCGCTGTTGACAGTTACTGAGAGATAGGTAAAGTGTGTCTTGTAGTCAAAATGTGTTTTTTGTTAGTTTTGAATAAATAAGGGAAGGGTCAGAATCTCTGTCCCCACAGGATAGAGTAGGGAAGGGTGAGAACCTCTGTCCTTGCTGGATATAGTAGGGAAGGGTCAGAAACTTTGTCCTCACTGGACAGAGTAGGGAAGACTCAGAACCTCTGTCCATGCTGGATAGAGTAGGGAAGGGTCAGAAACTTTGCCCTCACTGGACAGAGTAGGCAAGACTCAGAACCTCTGTCCATGCTTGATAGAGTAGGGAAGAGTGAATCTCCATTCTCTCTGGATAGAGTAAGGAAGGCCCAGAACCCCTGTCCTCACTGGATAGAGTAGGGAAGGGTCAGAACCTCTGTTCCCACCAGATAGAGTAGGGAAGACTCAGAACCTCTGTACTTGCTGGATAGAGTAGGGAAGGGTCAGAACCTTTGTCTCCACTGGATAGAGTAGGGAAGAGTCAGAACATCTGTCCCTGCTTGATAGAGTTGGGAAGAGTGAACCTCCATTATCTCTGGATAGAGTAAGGAAGGCCCAGAACCCCTGTCCTCACTGGATAGAGTAGGGAAGGGTCAGAACTTCTGTTCCCACCAGATAGAGTAGGGAAGATTCAGAACCTCTGTACTTGCTGGATAGAGTAGGGAAGGGTCAGAACCTCTGTCACCACTGGATAGAGTAGGGAAGGGTCAGAACCTTTGTCTCCACTGGATAGAGTAGGGAAGGGTCAGAACCTCTGTCCCTGCTTGATAGAGTTGGGAAGAGCGAACCTCCATTATCTCTGGATAGAGTAAGGAAGGCCCAGAACCCCTGTCCTCAGTGGATAGGGTAGGGAAGGGTCAGAACCTCTGTCACCACTGGATAGAGTAGGCAAGGGTCAGAACCTCTGTTCCCACCAGATAGAGTAGGGAAGACTCAGAACCTCTGTCCTTGCTGGATAGAGTAGGGAAGGGTCAGAACCTCTGTCTCCACTGGATAGAGTAGGTGTCAGGAAGGGCATGCCAGCACACAGAATGGTGTATCTTGTGTTTGATTACCTGGTACTGATCCAACCTGCCCTAATTACTCCTGACCTCCTGCGCCGATCCCAGCCTGTCTCTGGAATACACTTCTGTATGTTTCTTCACTCCTGATCTGTTCACCTTTTATAAACTCCGGCCTAAACCCTGCCTCGGCCTTGCCTACTTATTCATACCTGATCTGACTGCCAGTTACTGACCTAGCCTGCCTGACTCTACTAGTGGCCTGCTGAACCTCAGCCTGCTGCCCAAGCATTTTCCTCTGATCTCCTCTGTGCTATCTGACCTGATTCTGTGGATGTACAGACTACTTACCCATGCAAGCTACTGGAAGATCTATGAGGCACTTGTACCACTCCATGCCCTTATGCCTCCTGTTACTTTAGAGGGACCCTGAGCCAGGGGTGTAGGAGAGGTCATCCTCATCATGTACTAGGTATGTGACAGTAGGGAAGGGACAGAACCTCTGTCCTCAACAGATAGAGTGGGAAAGGGTCAGAACCTCTGTCCTCACTGGATAGAGTAGGAAAGGCTCAGAACCTCTGTCCCTAATGTATAGAGTAGGGAAGGGTCAGAATCTCTGTCTCTGATGCATAGCACAGAGAAGGGTCAAAACCTCTGTCCCTGCTAGATAGAGTAGGAAAGGGTCAGAACCTCTGTCCCTGTTGGATAGAGTAGGGAAGGGTCAGAACCTCTGTCCCTGTTGGATAGAGTAGGAAAGGGTCAGAAACTCTGTCCCTGTTGGATAGAGTAGGGAAGGGTCAGAACCTCTGTCCCCACTGTATAGAGTAGGGAAGGGTCAGAATCTCTGTCTCTGATGCATAGTGCAGAGAAGGGTCAAAACCACTGTCGCTGCTGGATAGAGTAGGCAAGGCTAAGAATCTCTGTCTCTGATGGATAGAGTAGGGAAGAACCTCTGTCCCCACTGTATAGAGTAGGGAAGGGTCAGAATCTTTGTCTCTGATGCATAGCACAGAGAAGGGTCAAACCTCTGTCCCTGCTAGATAGAGTAGGAAAGGGTCAGAACCTCTGTCCCTGTTGGATAGAGTAGGGAAGGGTCAGAACCTCTGTCCCTGTTGGATAGAGTAGGGAAGGGTCAGAACCTCTTTCCCCACTGGATAGATTAGGAAGGGTCAGAACCTCTGTCCCCACTGGATAGAGTAGGTAAGGGTCAGAACCTCTGTTCCTAAGAATCACACTTTATAGGAGGTAGACTGTTTTGTTGTAGTCCTCTGGAGTCCAGGGGCTCAGTGCCTGCCAGGTGGGGAGGGGAACGTTTTACCTCTCTGGTTGTCGTCCTCCCTCCCTACTGTAGGTACCCAATGGTATATATATTGTAGGTCCAATAACAATGACCCTCTTCTCAGTCTGGTGGTTCCAGCCGCGGTTAAGATTAACATACAGGACATAACTGTTGAGGAGTCTATAGACCACAGTTTCCTGAAGTATGACAATGTTATGGAACTTTGACTGACATGTCACTAATTTATGTAGTTGTTTTCGATGGGTTTCTGTTGTTGACTTACATTTGATATTGTTGATTGATATGTGTGATATAATGCCATTTTGTTGAACCCGCATACCTTAAATAAAGAATTAAAAAAAAAAAAAAAAGAACCTCTGTTCCTGCTGAATAGAGTGGGAAAGGGTCAGAACCTCTGTCCCTGCTGGGTAGAGTAGGGAAGGGTCAGAACCTCTGTCCCTGCTGGATAGCGTAGGGAAGGGTCAAAGCCTCTGTCCTTGCTAGACATAGTAGGGAAGGATCAGAACCTCTGTCCCTGCTGGATAGGGTAGGGTAGGGAAGGGTCAAAGCCTCTGTCCCTGCTAGACATAGTAGGGAAGAGTCAGAAACTCTGTCCCTTCTGGACATAGTAGGGAAGGGTCAGTAGCTCTGTCCCCGCTGGATAGAGTAGGGAAGGGTCAGAACCTCTGTCCCTGCTGGACATAGTAGGGAAGGGTCAGTAGCTCTGTCCCCGCTGGATAGAGTAGGGAAGGGTCAGAACCTCTTTCCCTGCTGGATAGTGTAGGGAAGAGTCAGAACCTTTGTCCGCACTGGGCAGATTCTCTCTCTTTCCTGGTGACCACCAATGCCATGTGAGTGGAAATCCAAAACTTTACAGTTGTACCTGGAGAAGGAGCTGAGATGAGGGAAGTTCTCCAGAGGGGACACCTTTTCTAGTGACAAAAAAAACGCCCAACTGCTCCTAAACGTCCGTTTACCAGCAGCAGTGTACATGAAGCCTAAAAAAATATAGCTTATACTTAAACAATAGTATGAAAAAACGAAAAATATGGAAATGCAAAACATGTATTCAAATGCTGACAGGGAAAGGGGGTGGGGGGGCTTATAGTATTCTGCAGCAGACTTTATGGCCCTGTAGGGGGTACACTTTCTGGAGGAAGCTGGAGGCAAAGTGGGACACTGTTGGAGGTTGGGGGCACTCCGTAAGGTTAGGAGGAACTGTGGAAGGGAGCTGTGGAGGCCGAGGGCTTTCTGGGGTAACTGTGAGCCACTCTGGGAGGTTGGGGGGCCCTATGGGTGCTGGGAGGCACTGTAAGAGGTTAAGGGATCTTCAGCTTGCTGGAGACTCGGCAGAAGGGAGGCTGTGGCCCACAAGTGGGCCTCAGCCCAGTGATTGAGAACTGGTCTAAGCGGTGATTCTCCTTACTTATATCTCAACAGGTGTTGATGAGATATCTTTCAGTGGGGACACATGCTCCAGTTGCAACTCTAAAGCCTCGTACACACGATCGGACTCTCCAGCGGGAAATGTGTGATGTCAGGCTGTTGGCGGAAAATCCAACCGTGTGTACGCTCCATTGGACAATTGTTGTCGACTTTCCGTGGAAAAATGTTGGCTAGCAGGTTTTAAAATTTTTGGCGGACAAATGTCTGTTGTCGCATTTTCCGAGCGTGTGTACACAAATATGTTGGACAAAAGTCCAAAGTACAAACACGCATGCTCGGAAGCAAGGACGAGCCGGAAGCGGTCGGTCTTGTAAAGTAGCGTTCGTAATGGAGAATTAACATTCGTGACGCGGCAAATTATGGAATCTCCAAATGCAGCGCACAATTCTCTTCTTCTTTAATGGGATAATAATGAAGCTGCTTTGCTGGTGATACTGATGGAGTTTTTGCAAACAATTTTTCAAAGGCTTTTTTTTTTTTCTAGTGATATCAAGAATAATATTATTATGTTTTTTTTTTTTTTTATTTGGGCAAGTTACCACAACACCATTATCCCGTAGTTTTTAAGATCAAAGATACAACTATGTTGGTGTCCCTTGTCAATTTTACATTGTATTTTTTAAAATGTAACTGCCGACTCCCAAACTGTCATTTGAAGTAAAACACATAGCCAAGTATTATTCTACACAATTATTTTATTGTGCATTAAAAACAGAAAACAAGTAAAATTAAACATGCTATCTGCCAATAGAACTCAACCAAAAAGTGCATTCTATGCATTCAAAAATATAGAAAATATACCAAATCAAATCATTATTATTCAACCAAAAAAAAATGTCAAAGCAATAACTACAAGGCCAATAATAAATAACATGTTATCTCCTCCGATTCCGCAACATGTCTGGTTGGCGAACGGCCATTCAGAAACGAACTGAAAAGCACGAACCAAAAAGCGCGAAATGAAAAGTACGAATCAACACTCACCAAACTTCTACTAACACAAAATTAGCAGAAGGAGCCCAAAGGGTGGCGCTAAAGAGCTGAAAAACTACGTAGTACGTCACTACGTTCGTAATTGTTGGCCAACATTTGTGTGGCCGTGTGTATGCAAGACAAGTTTGGGCCAACGCCCTTCGGACAAAAGTCCACGGTTTTGTTGACCAACAATCCGATCGTGTGTGCGAGGCTTAAGAGGTGGGATTTCTTTTCACTTTGGGGAGATTTCCTCTCCCTTCTTGTTGTGTCTGCAGAGCAGGAAGTGAAGGAAAATCTCCTCAAGGGGACACAAACAGCAAGAAAAAATAAAAATAAACTTGACAATAGTAGAAACCCACTCCAACCCTATCCTAATAGGAAAATGCAGAAAGTTTGGCAAGTGATACCCTTTACTGGATGACTTATTATAGATGCAAACTTTCAAGAAAACTTAGATCCCTTCTTGAGGCATTATAAATGTATAAAGTCTGAAGAAGGGATCTAAGTTATCCCAAAATGTTTGCATCCTTATCAACTTACATTGGGCAATAAAGGGTGTCACTTAAACTCCATACTTTCTCCATTATTCAAAGCCAACATGGTACAATAATGTAGAAAAAAATGATCCGCTCTCCGGTTGTTGCTCTTAAAATTTCTTCATTTTATTGAATAGCCACAGTGAACAAACGCAGATTAAGTCAGTTGACGAGTTTCAGCCTATAAGGCCTTAGTCATAACCACCAACATGGTACAATGTTCTACAAATGCTAAGCAAAAAATGAAAGTTTTGGTTTTAGATGTACTCTAAGTAATCCCGTATAGAATACTGGTCTACATTAATGGCATGTTGCTGCACCCAAGCTTCACCCCATAAAATTCATACTTTGTGCTAGTTGGAGCTGAAAATTTTTAAACAGTTGCTGAAGTCACAGCACCTTATTTCAGGTAGTATGTCCTATAAACCCGCAATTCTAGGTCACCACCAGGAATAAACCCATATTGATTTTGTGATGGAACTAACAGTATATGAATACCCTCTGCTGTTTTTCACAGTACATGTAACCGAGGGATTTTCATCCCATTTGGCCCACCTCAACATCTCCATAATGTTTCTATTTAGAGAATGGACATAAAATTCTTATTGGTGGAAGTGGGTTATAGCATGTTCAGGCACTATTTCATTCAATTAGCTTCTCTGCTTGGGCTGTTACCATTTCTGGTAAAAATACACCGACCTTCCTGTTTTCCATACTATATATAGCCCTGGCATCACAGTCCATTTTTGCTGGCCAGGTGACCTACAGAACAGTGACAAGGGGTCAGTCCGTCTGTCAGTCATACGTCTGACCAGCCTCGAATAATTTTATCGCATTGCAATGTGTCCAACATACACAGTTTTATAATATTAATATTTTTTTTTTTTTGTTTTCTGATAATATGCCCTAGAAAATTTTGCCCCTTCAATTTAATTTAGGATAAGGATAAGTTTGCTAAAAAAATGTATTGTACTAATTGTAATTAGCTACGGTTTAAATGTTTCAGATTATTTATTTTAATGACCATCATTTATAGTAATTTAAGTCTAGCTATATAAAAAGAAAACACCAAAAGAGATCAAACATCTGTAACATGGATAGAAAAATAATCCTTCATCTAGAAAAGCTAACATAACAAATACTTAAAAAAAAAAAAAAAAAAAAATCATTTAAAAAAATAATTATTTAACTCTGTTAAAAAGTATGTTTTTTTTTTTAATGTAATAAAAATTATAATATTTTTTAAAAAAGTATGCCTTACAATGGACTGATATAACATCTACACCATTTATTGAACCTGACTGTTGATAATGTCTGTGATTCCCTGCCGATTCTTACACAGATTTATTAATGACCATCATTTATAGTAATTTAAGTCTAGCTATATAAAAAAAAAAAAAACACCAAAAGCGATCAAACATCTGTAACAAGGATAGAAAATAATCCTTCATCTAGAAAAGCTAACACAACAAATACTTAAAAGAAAAAAAAGAAATCAATTTAAAAAAATAATTATTTAACTTTGTTAAAGAGTATGATTTTTTTTTTAAATGCAATAAAAATGATAATATTTAAAAAAAAAAAAAGTATGTCTTACAATGGACTGATATAACATCTACACCATTTACTGAACCTTACTGTTGATAATGTCTGTGGTTCCCTGCCGATTCAGATTTACTTCAAGACCTAGATCTTTTATGTACTTTAACTCTATTCCTTAAAAATACCTACATTGCTATTTATGTAAGCCAAAGATGACTAAAATTCATTTTCTCTTTGTAACATGATTACTTGTGCCCTGACCTCTCTTTTTTGTTTAACCAATGTAACACTATTAATGTTTACAATTCATTGAAAAAAAAGGCATATTTATATTAAAAATATAAATACATATTTATTTTGTAATGTGGAACCCCCCTTTGAAAAACCAAGCTTTCCAACAAATTAATATCTCTCATTTATAAATATGTTTTTCATAGGACTTTTTTTTTAAACTTCTTAAATAACTTTAATGTGGAACCACCTTTAAAAAAACAAGCATTCCAACAAATAAATATTTTTTTACCTAGCTTAATAGGACCCCCCCTCCCCTCCAAAACTTCTTAAATAACTTTAAATGTGGAACCCCCCTTTAAAAAACCAAGCATTCCAACAAATAAATATCTCTTATTTATAATTATTTTTTACTTAGCTTATTCATAGTCCTTTTTTTTAAACTTCTTAAATAACTTTAAATGTGGAACCCCCATTTAAAAAAAACAAGCATTCCAACAAATAAATATTTTTTTACCTAGCTTAATAGGACCCCCCCCCCCCCCCCCCAAAAAAAAAAAAAAACTTCTTAAATAACTTTAAATGTGGAACCCCCATTTAAAAAAAACAAGCATTCCAACAAATAAATATTTTTTTACCTAGCTTAATAGGACCCCCCCCCCCCCCCAAAAAAAAAAAACTTCTTAAATAACTTTAAATGTGGAACCCCCCATTTAAAAAAAACAAGCATTCCAACGAATAAATATTTTTTTTTTACCTAGCTTAATAGAACTTTTCCCCCAAACTTCTTAAATAACTTTAAATGTGGAACCACCTTTGAAAAACCAAGCATTCCAACAAATAAATATCACTCATTTATAAATATTTTTTACCTAGCTTATTAATAGGACTTTTTTAAAAAAAAACCTCTTAAAAAACTTATAAATCACTTAAAAAATTGCTGTAAAAAATAAAAATGGATAAAAAAAAATAATAAATTGAAAAAGAGACGTAAAAAATAAATGTATTTGAAATTCTGCACAAAGTTTGCAATATATCTAGTGCCCCCCCCCCCCATTTAAAATTGAGATCATAAAAATCATAATAAACTGTTTAAAGAATAAATATTTAATGAATATCTATTATTACATACATGCACTTCTTTCTGTGTTTAGAGATGGTTATACACATGTATGGTAAACAAGAAGAATTACATTCTGCCACTTAGGAGACTATTGAAACAACATGAAGTCATATTGATTAACAATTACAGAAAACATTACTTGCTTGTATTTAATTATCTGAAATCACCCAGGAAATAACCACTTTAGACCCATTGAAAAGTGGCTAAATATATTATTTGAAATTCAAAGCAGGTTGAAAAAATAATAATAATCAGAATATTAATTTCTCTACATGACTTCTTGCTATACCCACAAGGTGAGAAAATAAATATATATTGCAGCTTGCCAATCATTAGATGTGATTTCTGCATTCATTTTCTTTTTTTTTTTAGGCTTTTTTCCCCCCCTGTTTTCACCTGGTGATCTGGCCAGTAACACACCTCCTGTATTAGAGTGCCCTCACTCTGGAGGAAGGAGCACAGGGGGCACATTTGGACATTAGCATTGTCAGTCTAGGGGGCACTGTTGTTGGACTAGCAGATTTAGATACACTAACAAATTGAAGCCAAACTCCAGTTCACACTTTATAATCAGTTACAGTTTTTCCCTTTTGGGATAAAGGTTTTACATAAATAAAAGCTGGTCATTGTAAGCACCCCCTGTAAGTGGTTACTGGTTTGTCTCAACCCTGCAAGTTGCAGAGCATTTTGTTCTGTTGGCAATTGCGCGGTCGTGCGGCGTTGTACAGAAACAAAATTTATGTCCTTTTTTTCCCCACAAATGGAGCTTTCTTTTGGCGGTATTTGACCATCTCTGCGTTTTTTATTTTTTGCGCTATAAACAAAAAAAGAGCGACAATTTTGAAAAAAAAAAAAAAAACAATATTTTTACTTTTTGCTATAATAAATATCCAAAAAAAAATGTCTTCATCAGTTTAGACCGATATGTATTCTTCTACATATTTTTGGTATATAAAAAAAAAATCGTAATAAGCTTATATTGATTGGTTTGCACAAAATTTATAGCATCTACAAAATAGGGGACATATTTACGGCATTTTTATTATTCTTTTTTTTTTTTACTAGTAATGACGGTGATCAGCAACCGCGACACGCTTTTGACACTTTTTTAGGACCAGTGACATTTATACAGCGATCAGTGCTAAAAATAGCCACTGATTACTGTATAAATGACACTGGCAGGGAAGGAGTTAACACTAGGGGGCGATCAAGGGGTTAAGCGTTCCCTAGGGAGGTGTTTCTAACTGTGGGGGGGAGGGGACTGACTGGAGGAGGAGAGAGATCGCTGTTCCTAATCACTAGGAAAAGCAGATCTCTCGCTACTTCCCTGACAGAATGGGGATCTGTCTACTTACACTGACAGATCCCAATTCTGGCTCTTCGAGGAGCGATCGCGGGTCGCTGGCGGACATCGCGACCGCCGGCCATGTGCAACGGTTCCAGCGTTGCGCGTGCGCTCCCCCTACAGCTCTTAAAGCGGCTGACGTAGACCTACGGCGTCGTAGACCTTCGCGCAGCCGTGCCAGCCTGCCACCGTAGAACGATGGCGGCTGGTCAACAAGCAGTTAAAGCATATCTAAGGTTAGAACAAAAATGTAATATATTGTAGCATACTAGTCCTTAGATCTCACGGCTGAACAGTTTTCAGGCTTTTTTTTTTTTTTTTTTATCTCACCTGGAGATCCTGCTGGTAATACACTTCCTGTCATAGGGTGACAACGCTCACTATACTGTATCTATAGAGAGGCAGCGTTGTCAGTCTAGGATAATAAAGTGTGTTAGGGCTATAAAAAAAAAAAACTTCCCTTCTCCTTATCTTCATGAAATAGCGAGGAGGTGTTCTGTAGTCCAAAGAGACAGCTGGGAGCAAAGGGGGTTATTTACTAAAACCGGAGAGTACAAAATCTGCTTCAACTCTGCATAGAGACCAATCAGCTTCCAGGTTTTATTGTCAAAGCTTAATTAAACAAGCTGAAGTTAGAAGCTGATTGGCCGCCATGCACAGCCGCACCAGATTCTGAGTGCTCCAGTTTTAGTAAATCTCCCCCCAATGTAACTAAAAAAGAGCAGCACAGACAGACGGGGCAGGAAGTTATCAGCTGACAAGATTTTTTTGGCAGGATCAGCAGGTATTTTTCACACTTATCCAACAGATATAACAAAACACTTTCAATGGTATGTTTAACCACTTAAGGGCCGAGTCTCTTTCTGAGATTTGTTGTTAAAAACATTTTTTTTTTTGCTAGAAAATGACTTTGAACCCCCAAACATTATACATTTTTTTTTCTAACACCCTAGAGAATAAAATGGCGGTCGTTGCAATAGTTTCTGTCACACCGTATTTGCGCAGCTGTCTTACAAGTGCACTTTTTTGGAAAAAATACACTTATTTGAATTAAAAAATAAGACAACAGAAAAGTTAGCCCAATTTTTTTTTTATATTGTGAAAGATAATGTTGCACCGAGTAAATTGATACCCAACATGTCACGCTTCAAAATTGCGCCCCGCTCGTGGAATGGCGACAAACTTTTACCTTTAGAAATCTCCATAGGCGACTTTAAAAAATTCTACAGGTTGCATGTTTTAAGTTACAGAGGAGGTCTAGGGCTAGAATTATTTCTGTCGCTCTACCGATCACAGTGATACCTCACATGTGTGGTTTGAACACCGTTTTCATATGCGGGCGCTACTCACGTATGCGTTCGTTTCTGCACGCGAGTTCGGCGGGATGGGGCGCATTTAAAAAAAAAAAAAAATTTCTTATTTATTTTACCTTTTATTTTTTATTTTTACACTGTTCTTTTTTTTAAAAAAATGTGTCACTTTTATTCCTATTACAAGGAATGTAAACATCCCTTGTAATAGAAAAAAGCATGACAGGTCCTCTTAAATATAAAATTTGGGGTCAAAAAGACCTCAGATCTCATATTTACACTAAAATGCAATTAAAAAAAAAAATTGTCATTTAAAAAAAAAATTTTTTTTTTAAAATGTCCCTTTAACCGCTTGTCGACCGCCTCACGCAGATATACTGCGGCAGAAGGGCTCGTACAGGCAAAACCACGTACCTGTACGTTGCCCTTTAAGAGGGGGCCAGCGGGCGCGTGCGCGCCCACGGCAAGCTCCGTGAGTCGGGTCGCGGGTCCCGCGGACTCAATCGCCGTGGGGATACCCGCGATCGCCTCACGGGGAGGAAGAACGGGGAGATGCTGTTTACATCAGCCTAGTGACAGTGTTACTCGATCTCTGCTCCCTGTCATCGGAGCAGAGATCAGTGACGTGTAACATGTAGCCACCACCCCCCCCCACAATTAGAAACACGCCCCTAGGACACACTTAACCCCTACACTGCCACCTAGTGGTTAACCCCTTCCCTGCCAGTGTCATTTACACAGGAATCAGTGCATTTTTATAATGTCTATATCCTTGCTGTATAAATGACAATGGTCCCAAAAATGTGTCAAAAATGTCCGATCTGTCCGCCATAATGTCGCAGTCATGATAAAAATCGCTGATCCCCTCCATTTAAAAATAAAAAAAATATTAATAAAAATGCCATAAAACCATTCCCTTATTTTGTAAACGCTATAACTTTTGCGCAAACCGATCAATAATCGCTTATTGCGATTTTTTTAACCAAAAATATGTAGAAGAATAGATATAATAGGCCTAAACTGAGGAAAAAAATTTTTTTTTATATATTTTTGGGGGATATTTATTATAGCAAAATGTAAAAAATAATGCGTTTTTTTTAAAAATTGTCGCTCTATTTTTGTTTATAGCACAAAAAATAAAAACCGCAGAGGTGATCAAATACCACCAAAAGAAAGCTCTACTTGTGGGAAAATGTATTATTTGTGGGAAAAAAAGGACGTCAATTTTGTTTGGGAGCCACGTCGCACGACCGCGCAATTGTCAGTTAAAGAGACGCAGTGCCGAATCTCAAAAAGTGCTCCGGTCAGGAAGGGGGGTAAATCCTTCCCGGGGCTAAAGTGGTTAAGAGCTATGGGCAGAAGTGAGGTTTTGATGTCGCTCCCGCCCTGCAATGATATGGATACGGGTGGGGGCCATCTTCCCCTCACTCATCTCCATGTCACACAAGAGACAGCATCCGATCGCCTCCGCCGCTGCCAAAGGCTCCGGTGAGCGGCGGAGGGCACCAGAGCGCGGCGCGAGGAGTGGGCGGGGGGGGGGCCCTCTCCCGCTGCTGATAAAAGTGATTTTGTGGCGACCACTTTTGCAGAGACCACTTTTCTCTTGAAGCAGACCGCCCACTGAAGAAGATGATATCAGGGGTTATGGCGGCTAGCTGCTGCCATAACAACGATATTCCTCTTCAAAGTACCGACATAAAACTGCGGCGGGCGGTCCGGAAGTGGTTAACAGACCAAAAGGAATAGAAATTCATTGTAAGGGTTTACATAGATGGCAGCCTCCCTGGCGGTATGATTATGTCAGATTTTTGCGTCTCAAAGCGGTACAATTGTTTTGCATAGATATTTGGCGTTTTATATTGTAGGTTTGTATTTCTTAGCAATAACACACTTAAATCTGTTCAAACAAGAGTCTAGTAGATATCCCGGGTTATGATAAAGTTTGAAACACAGAATTATAAATTATAATATAATAAATAACTATAAATAATTATAAAAAAATAATAATATAATAATAATAAAATTAATTTCCCCCACGATTCACTATCGCTCAATTCTGCAAGTGTTCTAATTTACTATCGCTCTTTTCTAGCTGGTCTAAAACCACTTTTTGATGTAAAGGGACACTTTTTGGTTGCTATGGACAATCTCCAGTTTCCAGGCAGAAAGAACAGTATATATAATATAAAACTGCATGCAGGGCATTGGACAAAGCACTGGGGACAAAAGGGATATGAAATGATTTCATACAGTACTGTAATCAGTAAAGTTACAGTGTACTGTATGTGTTATGTTTTGTGTACTTTTAGAATTTGCCGCCGGGCTCCGCCCCCATGCGTTGCGTAGAGTTGCCACCTTTTCTTCAAGCCAAACCCGAACACTTTTGCAGCACAGGACATTTTTTATTTATTTTTTGCAGTAAACACTATAGGATTATAAAAGACCTTGGATACATTTGGGTGCCCCAATGAGAGTAGTAATGTAGCGCACAGAGCGCGACTTATCAAACAGTGGGTGTGGCCAAATTGCTCTTGCTGACATTATCACCCCACCCTTCAGTCAAACCTGCCCCCAAACAGCTGCCCGCAGCTCCCGGACGGCAACAGATTTGTGTATGACTATCTCGGTTATTTGGGGAGCCACAGCCCGGTCTGAATAATGTGTCTGGGTTTCAGGTGGACTGAAACCCGGACACATGATTCAAAACCTGAACTGTCCGGGTGAATCCTGGACAGGTGGCAACCCTAGCGTCGCAATGCTCGCAGGGAACGGAGCCTGGAGAGGCATCGGGTGGAGGACACAGCCCGCAGACACAGCAGGGGGGGGGACATTGCAGGATCCTGGTGACAAGGTAAGTAATCTGCACCAGGAATCTGCAATGCAATCCCGAGTGTGGCTCGGGGTTTCTGCCAGGGAGGTTAAGTAGAATTATAGACAAAACTTTTTTTTTTTTTTTCCATTTTGGATAGAGTAAGAGAGAGTTATAACCCCTATCAGATTTTTTTTTTCGCCATCTGTGTCCCATTGCGGAGATTTCCCTTTAGTTCCTGTCCCATAGCCAAACAGGAAGTGAGAGGAAAATCCTCCAAATTAAGGAAATTCCTTGGGGACCCCGCCCCCCCAGGTCACCAGAACTAGTGTCCGCATCGGAAGATTTCCTCTCTATTACTTTTCTGGGGACCACCCAAAATTTGGGATTTTCTTTTACTTTCACTTTTAGTGACAATGGTAAACAGGACAAATCAAGAGGATGAATCTCTTTAACGGGGGAAGACAGCAATAAAAACGGACGGGTATTCTAATTGTGTCCAAAACGGAAAAAAAAAAAAAAGTTCTGCCTTTAGTTACACTTTAACTTTAAAAAAGTGAACAGCCTCTACTCCTTTAGTAAACAAATCCCATGGTCTAATCAACTTTACTAGCCATAAAGCATCCCTGTGTGCCTCTCTGAAACTAGGTGCACTTTGTTACTGGGGCCGCCCGTCTCCGATTTCAGAACTAATACCCAACACCTACATCGAGATTCATGTTTGATGGAAATACAAGAAATCGCAAAAGAGTGATTCCCGGACAGAAACGACGCAATACACACTGATATATCGGCTCGCCGTTGGCCCGAACTTCAACGTCAATTAGAAATGAAAAAAAAAAGCTGAGGCTCTTTGCTTATTTAAATGTTACCTTACCATCAGTTCTCGGGCATTCAGATTGTACATATGATTGATAATAAATGTTTAATGAACTATCAATACATAATTATTATTAGTAGTAGCAGCAGCAGTATTATTGCTAATAATAATAATTACATAATAATAATAATAGCTTAATGACTAATATTATGAATAGTATTAATAATAACAATAACAACAATATTATTATTATTATACAGGATTTATATAGCGCCAACAGTTTACGTAGCGCTTTACAACTTGAGGGTAGACAGTACAAATACAATACACTTTATTACAGTAGGAATCAGAGGATTATTATTATTATTATTAATATCAAAACTATACTTCCAGACAGGCTGATTGGAATGTAAAAACAAATGATTCCTTCAATAGAACAAGCTGTCCAGTAAAGGTGTCAGTTACAGGGGCTGGGACAAACCTTGATATACTAGCAAGGGTGCTAGTATTTATTAATATTACAGTTAGTATTTATTAATATAAAAAGTTTTAGCTGCAGTTAAGCTTTAATTTTATGTTTGTCTCCTACTACTAAAGGCAAATCTTTTTTTCTTTTTTCATTTTGGATAGAGTACTGGAGGATTATAACCCCTGTCAGTTTTTTTTTTCTTGCCATCTATGTCCCATTGGGGAGATTTCCCTTCACTTCCTTCCTGTCCCATAGCCAAAACAGGAAGTGAGAGGAAATCCCTCCAGAGAGAGGAAATCCTGGACTGTCACCAGATCTGGTGTCCCCATTGGAAGATTTCCTCTATCTTCCTGTACTGGTGACAAACCAAAAAAATTTTTTTTTTTTTTCCTTTCACTTTTGGTAATTACAGCAAACACAGAACAAATAAAGAGGCTGAATGTCCTTAACTGGGGCATGGACAGCAATAAAAAAAATCTGACAGGGGGCTTAATCGATCTCTGTATCCAAAAAATAAACAAAACCCAAAAACAAGTTTTGTCTTCAGGTATACTTTAAAGCAGACACCATCACCCTTTTCCTTATATTACTCCTTCCCTCCTGATTTCATACAATCAAATATCTATTCTTATCTATATAATTAATATATATATATATATATATATATATATATATATCAAAGTGGTGTAGTGGATAGCACTTTCGCCTAGCAGTAAGAAGGGTCGCTGGTTCGAATCCCGACCACGACACTACCTGCCTGGAGTTTGCATGTTCTCCCTGTGCCTGTGTGGGTTTCCTCCGGATATTCCGGTTTCCTCCCACACTCCAAAGACATGCTGGTAGGTTAATTGGATCCTGTCTAAATTGTCCCCAGTATGTATGAATGTGAGTTAGGGACCTTAGATTGTAAGCTCCTTGAGGGTAGGGACTGATGTGAATGGACAATGTATATGTAAAGCCCTGCGTAAATTGATGGCGCTATATAAGTAACTGAAATAAATAAATATATATACAGTGGGGATGGAAAGTATTCAGACCCCCTTAAATCTTTCACTCTTTGCAGCCATTTGCTAAAATCATTTAAGTTCATTTTTTTCCTCATTAATGTGCACACAGCACCCCATATAGACAGAAAAACACAAAAAAAACCTGAAATATCACATGGTCCTAAGTATTCAGACCCTTTGCTCAGTATTTAGTAGAAGCTCCTTTTGATCTAATACAGCCATGAGTCTTTTTGGGAAGGATGCAACAAGTTTTTCACACCTGGGTTTGGGGATCCTCTGCCATTCCTCCTTACAGATCCTCTCCAGTTCTGTCAGGTTGGATGGTAAACGTTGGTGGACAGCCATTTTTAGGTCTCTCCAGAGATGCTCAATTGGGTTTAAGTCAGGGCTCTGGCTGGGCCATTCAAGAACAGTCACAGAGTTGTTTTGAAGCCACTCCTTCATTATTTTAGCTGTGTGCTTAGGGTCATTGTCTTGTTAGAAGGTAAACCTTCGGCCCAGTCTGAGGTCCTGAGCACTCTGGAGAAAGTTTTCATCCAGGATATCCCTGTACTTGGCCTCATTCATCTTTTCCTCCATTGCAACCAGTCGTCCTGTCCCTGCAGCTGAAAAACACCCCCACAGCATGATGCTGCCACCACCATGCTTCACTGTTGGGACTGTATTGGACAGGTGATGAGCAGTACCTGGTTTTCTCCACACATACCGCTTAGAATTAAGGCCAAAAAGTTCTATCTTGGTCTCATCAGACCAGAGAATCTTATTTCTCACCATCTTGGAGTCCTTCAGGTGTTTTTTAGCAAACTCCATGGGGGCTTTCATGTGTCTTGCACTGAGGAGAGGCTTCCGTCGGGCCACTCTGCCATAAAGCCCCGACTGGTGGAGGGCTGCAGTGATGGTTGACTTTCTACAACTTTCTCCTATCTCCCGACTGCATCTCTGGAGCTCAGCCACAGTGATCTTTGTGTTCTTCTTTACCTCTCTCACCAAGGCTCTTCTCCCCCCGATAGCTCAGTTTGGCCGGACGGCCAGCTCTAGGAAGGGTTCTGGTCGTCCCAAACTTCTTCCATTTAAGGATTATGGAGGCCACTGTGTTCTTAGGAACCTTAAGTGCAGCAGAAATTTTTTTGTAACCTTGGCCAGATCTGTGCCTTGTCACAATTCTGTCTCTGAGCTCTTCAGGCAGTTCCTTTGACCTCATGATTCTCATTTGCTCTGACATGCACTGTGAGCTGTAAGGTCTTATATAGACAGGTGTGTGGCTTTCCTAATCAAGTCCAATCAGTCCAATCAGTATAATCAAACACAGCTGGACTCAAATGAAGGTGTAGAACCATCTCAAGCAGGGCCGTCTTTACCGCGGGGCAAAAGGGGCATCTGCCCAGGGCCCTGTCATTGTTGGGGGCCCTGCGCTGCCCGTCCCTTAAACCCTGCACACTGCCCGCCGGAGTTCGGCCACCTCCGGTGCTGGTCGCATGCTGGCTGCTCGCTACTGTCACTTGGAAATACACAAGCACGGCTTGTGTATTTCCAAGTGACAGCGCTTCTCTTCCGGCGGCTGTTCTCATCCCTCGGGGACACACACGATCTATGAGAGCAGAGGAGGAAGGGGGCGGGGACTCTGCACAGGGGAAGCTGCTTCTGGGACTGGCAGGTTCCACGGACATCGGAGGACAACATGCTGTGAGTACACAGAGTTTTCCTCTGTACTGGAATGGGGGATGGGGGCTTTGTGGGAGGACAGCCTTGTACTTAGGGAGAGTGGAGCTCTGTATTGAAATCTGGGTGGGAGGAGAGCTGTGCACTTCTGCACTCTGCACCCACCTTACTCTGCACTCTGCACCCACCTCACTCTGCACTCTGCACCCACCTCACTATTCACTCTGCACCCACCTTACTCTGCACTCTGCACCCACCTCACTCTGCACTCTGCACCCACCTCACTCTGCACCCACCTCACTCTTCACTCTGCACCCACCTCACTCTGCACTCTGCACCCACCTCACTCTTCACTCTGCACCCACCTTACTCTGCACTCTGCACCCACCTCACTCTGCACTCTGCACCCACCTCACTCTGCACCCACCTCACTCTTCACTCTGCACCCACCTCACTCTTCACTCTGCACCCACCTCACTCTGCACCCACCTCACTCTGCACCCACCTCACTCTTCACTCTGCACCCACCTCACTCTGCACCCACCTCACTCTGCACCCACCTCACTCTGCACTCTGCACCCACCTCACTCTACACCCACCTCACTCTTCACTCTGCACCCACCTCACTCTGCACCCACCTCACTCTGCACTCTGCACCCACCTCACTCTGCACCCACCTCACTCTTCACTCTGCACCCACCTCACTCTGCACCCACCTCACTCTGCACCCACCTCACTCTGCACCCACCTCACTCTGCACTCTGCACCCACCTCACTCTGCACCCACCTCACTCTTCACTCTGCACCCACCTCACTCTGCACTCTGCACCCACCTCACTCTGCACCCACCTCACTCTTCACTCTGCACCCACCTCACTCTGCACCCACCTCACTCTGCACTCTGCACCCACCTCACTCTACACCCACCTCACTCTTCACTCTGCACCCACCTCACTCTGCACCCACCTCACTCTGCACTCTGCACCCACCTCACTCTGCACTCTGCACCCACCTCACTCTGCACCCACCTCACTCTGCACCCACCTCACTCTGCACTCTGCACCCACCTCACTCTGCACCCACCTCACTCTGCACCCACCTCACTCTGCACTCTGCACCCACCTCACTCTGCACCCACCTCACTCTGCAATCTGCACCCACCTCACTCTGCACCCACCTCACTCTGCACCTACCTCACTCTGCACTCTGCACCCACCTCACTCTGCACCCACCTCACTCTGCAATCTGCACTCACCTCACTCTGCACCCACCTCACTCTGCACCCACCTCACTCTGCACCCACCTCACTCTGCACCCACCTTACTCTGCACCCACCTCACTCTGCACCTACCTCACTCTGCACTCTGCACCCACCTCACTCTGCACCCACCTCACTCTGCACCCACCTCACTCTGCACCCACCTCACTCTGCACTCTGCACCCACCTCACTCTGCGCCCACCTCACTCTGCACTCTGGACCCACCTCACTCTGGACCCACCTCACTCTGCACCCACCTCACTCTGCACCCACCTCACTCTGCACCCATCTCACTCTGAACTCTGCACTCACCTCACTCTGCACCCACCTCACTCTGCACCCACCTCACTCTGCACCCACCTCACTCTGGACCCACCTCACTCTGGACCCACCTCACTCTGCACCCACCTCACTCTGCACTCTGCACCCACCTCACACTGCACTCTGCACCCACCTCACTCTGCACTCTGCACCCACCTCACTCTGCACTCTACACCCACATCACTCTTCACCCACCTCACTCTGCACCGACCTCACCTCTGCACCCACCTCACCCTACACTCTGCACCCACCTCACTCAGCACCCACCTCACCCCTGCACCCACCTCACCCCTGCACTCTGCACCCACCTCACCCTACACTCTGCATCCACCTCACCCCTGCACTCTGTACCCACCTCACTCTTCACTCTGCACCCACCTCACTCTGCACCCACCTCACTCTGCACCCACCTCACCCCTGCACTCTGCATCCACCTCACCCCTGCACTCTGCATCCACCTCACTCCTGCACCCACCTCACTCTGCACTCATCTCACTCTGCACCCACCTCACTCTGCACCCACCTTACCCCTGCATTCTGCACCCACCTTACCCCTGAACTCTGCATCCACCTCACCCCTGCATTCTGCACCCACCTCACTCTGCACTCATCTCACTCTGCACTCTGCACCCACCTTACTCTGAACCCACCTCACCCCTGCATTCTTCACCCACCTTACCCATGCACTCTGCATCCACCTAACCCCTGCACTTTGCACCCACCTCACCCCTGCACTCTGCACCCACCTCAGTCCTGCACTTTGCACCCACCTCACCCCTGCACTCTGCACCCCCCTCAGTCCTGCACTCTGCACCCACCTCAGTCCTGCACCCACCTCACCCCTGCACTCTGCACCTACCTCACCCCTGCACCCACCTTACTCCTGCACTCTGCATCCACCTCACCCCTGCACTCTGTAGACACCTCACTCTGCACCCACCTCACCCCTGCACTCTGCACCCACCTCAGTCCTGCATTCTGCACCCACCTCAGTCCTGCATTCTGCACCCACCTCAGTCCTGCACTCTGCACCCACCTCAGTCCTGCATCCTGCACTCACCTCAGTCCTGCACCCTGCGCCCACCTCACTCCTGCACTCTGCGCCCACCTCACCCCTGCACTCTGCACCCACCTCACCCCTGCACTCTGCACCCACCTCACCCCTGAACTATGCACCCACCACACCCCTGCACTCTGCACCCATCACTCCCCTACACTCTGCACCCACCTCACCCCTGCACTCACCTCACTCTGCACCCACCTCAGCCTTGCACTCTGCACCCACCTCAGTCCTGCACTCACCTCACCCCTGCACTCTGCACCCACTTCACCCCTGCAATCTGCACCCACCTCACCCCTGCACTCTGCACTCACCTCACTCTGCACCCACCTCACCCCTGCAATCTGCACCCACCTCACCCCTGCACTCTGCACTCACCTCACTCTGCACCCACCTCAGTCCTGCACTCTGCACCCACCTCAGCCCTGCACCCACCTCACCCCTGCACTCTGCACTCACCTCACCCCTGCACTCTGCACTCACCTCACCCCTGCACTCTGCACCCACCTCACCCCTGCACTCTGCACCCACCTCACCCCTGCACTCTGCACAAAGCGCACCCCCAACCCTGCACTCTGTACATAGTGCACCCCTCAATGCTAGTGCAGTTTGGCCATACCCGCAATTTGCACTGAGAGGTTATGATGTGTAGTAACCTCTAGCAACTAATCTGTAAACTGTAATGATGTGTTGTAATCTCTGGCAGCCAATCACAATCGTTG